>NW_024962257.1:447892-473371 GCF_019238085.1 Lagopus leucura
AGGAAAAAGACTGTGCCTGTCTTCACTCAAAATGAGCATCTCTTTATGGAACAGGCAGCTGGAGTCTGGATTGCTCCAGATAAATAGAGGCCGTTTTCCTCTAATATGGATATTGGGACTGTGTTAGCAGCAAACGATATCTACAAAGACTAAGCTGAAAGAGCAGGAAGGAAATTTTCCTCCGTCTCGGGAAAACCATATTAGACACTGCAGCTGTAGCTTTTTTTTCTTAATAAATGGACAAGTGGCACCAGCTTCTGACAAAGTAGCGCTCATGTGGAACCATCTCCATGTGCATGCTTAGCAACTAAGCAAGGGATGCATTTCACAGAGTAAAGCAGCACATGAGCATCTAGACTTCTTCCAACCTTTCTGAAATACAAACAAACTTTGGAAAGTAAAGACTCTAAAAGCTTTAATTTACAGCAGAATGTATCTTAGGCTCAACTTCAAAATTTTATTTTCCAGCTTCTTTTAATTTCTAACTGTTCTGTCTACTCATTTGTACAAAAATGTGCACTTACTCTCACTGTACACCATTAACTGTCAATTAAAATGACATTTCCTATTATTCTTGTTAGATGTGGCCTACTGTAATGACAATCTGCAATTATTTACAATTTCTAAGATGCTCTTTGAATATAGTGATCAAGATGAAGGAAGTTCAATACATTTTTATATCAATAATTTCAGGAATTATTCAGCATAATTCAGATCCAACATGCTAACCTTTGCATCTGCGAGTCAAAACGATCTAAAATGGTCCAAAGAAAAGATAAAAAGGAACTGAGATCAATCTTACTGAGCAAAGCCTCAGTTCAGGGATTTCAATGCTTTCAAAACTTGCTACGTTTAAAGCAAGAAATTTTATGGCGGAAGAGATTTCCAAACTTAGTTTTCAAATGCTGAGGTTCATTTTAATTGTATTCACTCAAATGCTAAATCCTGGACAAACGCTGTCAAAAAGATTACATCAAATGAGGCATAAAGATTTCAACTGAAACACCTGTGCCATCTACCCACTGAAATGTTTGAATGAATGCATCTCGAATAATATCCACTATTAAAAAGATTGCAGATGTTTAAAAAGGAGATAAGCCCGAAGAAGTCAACAGAAAGACAGGATCAAAAGATGATCAGTATTTAGATTAGAATATTATAGTACGACACAGAACTCTATCTCTCACAATGATCAGAGAAACTCAGAAGTAGGAGCAGTTCTGGGAAGAGCAGAACAGGCGAAGCATACTTATACTCATCTCATGCTCCCCTGGCTTCTAAGAGTTCACAGTTCAGGATCTGAGGCATAAGGTTCAATATTTTTACTTAATAATTCCCAATGTATTTTTTTTTATCCTGTTCCCCAGACACTTCATACACATATAAACTTTTAGGACCCTCAACAACCCGAAGAAAAATATTCCATAACTATTTATATGGCATGAAGAATAAGCCATTTTTTGTTTGTTTTGTATCTGGATCCCTCAAGTTTCATTGATGTCCTCTGAACATCTGGGAAGATCATCTGGATGTAGGCTGAGATGGAATTGCAAACATAGGATTAACTATTCCGTATAGAACTTTACATCCATTCATTTCATGTCTTATTCTTCTACATTTGATGCTTAAGTGAAAACATGTATTTTAAAATGTAATTTAATCTAAAAAAATAAAAGAGTAAGGAAGTAAAAAAAAAAGAGCACAGAAACAATTTCACAGAAATACTGAAGAAATCTATTTAAAAAATTAAACAGCCTGGAATATGTTTTTCCCTAAACAAATCCTACTATTCTTGTAGATAACAGCTTGTAGTTTTTCCAGTTGTGATACACAGACATCTAGCAGGCTCTGGGCTGCCTCCACAGCCTCAGGGACAGTCAATTGGTTTAAAGCAAGTCTTTCATCAATAGTTTTACATCTGTTACGCACAGGTGCAGGTCTCCTGGTAAATCTAGCCTGCAATTTGAAAAATGAAAATAACAAACCTGATAAATGTATTTCAGTCAAACCGGAGTGAACAACTGTGTAGAGGACATAGTCACTAAAATTACAGAATTGCAGAGGCTAGTGAGAGCTATCACACATCATTGTTTTCATGTAAAACTTAAAAGCTAAAGCATTTTTTACTTGGAAATTGACATGATGCTTTCCCTCTCACAGATAAGGCTCTAAAATGGATCTCCCTTGATGGCAGGAAGCTGAAATTTCCTCCACCTATGATGCTGTTGCAGTAAGTTTTCATTCAGTCACCCCTTGGACAGGACTTTTTGAGAATTGATGTGAGCTTAAATTTCAAAGCAAGGTAGCCAGAGCAAGAGAAACAAGCCTGAGGCTAAAAATATTACAGTAACATTGGTTACCTTCCTTAATTTCACTCTTAAGAGCAGAATCAACTGGCTCTTGGAAGAATTTTTTTTCCAAAGAGGCACTGACATAAGCAAAAAGAGAAACAACAATATCCCAGTCAATACAGTGTAGGTTAATGAGCACTACAGAGCTTCAGAATGTCAAACCTGAAACTATTAAGATTTTTGCATTACAAAAAAGAAAAAAAAAAATCAATCAAACAAAAACACTTATCTTTAATGTACTTGTTTCTAAGGATCTCAAATGGGTCTGGGAGTTTGGCAGTCATTCTATAGCTGTCAGCCAAGTCATCAGGCATACGATGCTACTTTAATAATGGATAAGTGACAACAGATTTAAAGTCAACATGTATGTAACCTAGGGACAAGAAGCATTAATTAAATCAGTAAAGGCAGGCAGAAGCCCAAGAGGAAAAGCTGAAAAAGAATTTGGGAAGCACTGATAAGGCATGATTTTCTCTCTCCACAGCATGTGCCTTCAGCAATCCAGCCCCTAAGATGCAAGCAAGCCGTGAAACAAGCTATCAGAACACTTGTCAATCATTGGACAAGTCGTATCATGGTCAAAAGGTACTTCTAAGGCCTGTAGGAACATAATGGAATGAATACACGAAGCAGGATTATCAGTGACTAAGCAACTGCAATTTTGATTACTGCAGCAAAGAGGCTTAAACAGAAGGGGAGAGTGATAATGGATAAGTTAAGGACTATAATTCTTACTTTTTTCATTTCAAAGCCTTTTCTTGTTTCAATTGCATTTGCTAATTTTTATGTTATTGGAGACAGCATTATGGGAGAAGGTAGAAAAATTGTTAATTGAAGCTAAGTCAGGTGGTATTCTTATTTTCAAATTCAGGCCTTGGAAAGCTACATAGGTAGACAGGGGGATGCTCTTATCCCTGGAGATGTCTGGCATCTGAGGAAGAAGTGATACAGAATGAGAAAGTAGTAAGTTACATGAACAAGAATATGATTTGTTAAATGAATGCATTCTTGAAAAGATCAACACTGAATGTGCAACACAAAAATCACTCAATTCTTTGGAACTGATATGGAACAAAGGGCTTAGGGCATGGACTATTCTAGTAGTCAAAGATTTGTCTTTAGAAGAGACAATCCTTTAGACTTTTCATATTCAGAACCTGACTGATGATTACAATTTCTTGAAAACTCTTGTATTGCATTCTCTACCCCTTCCATTCTGAATTTAAACTAAATTCTTAGTGAATCTGATGATAATTTAGAATCTGGAGAGTATCTGTTACCTTGGCTTTTGAAGATGTGGAGGAAAGTATAATGCATAGATGGGCAATGCATTAGCAGAGCTACAGCAATTGCCTGAACTCCTGGGTAAACTGCAGGTATTTCCTGTCCAGTCTTAACAGCCACCTGAGCACAGGAGGGGCAGCAGCACTGCAGTCTCCTGGAAGGTCAGCACAAGTCCTGCACCTCACTTTTAAGTCCGGAAGGTTTACAAAGGGGTGTAAGTTGCTTTAGAAGATGCTCTCACACTTATTTTTCCTACAGATCTCCTGTGATCTGTGAACAAAGCCTGGTAGAAGAACTACTCAGAATGACCTATTTACCCTACTTGGGTGCATTTTAAATGACAGATGTTTTCCATTCTTTTCTCTACATCTTAACATGAGCCAGAAGAAGGTATTTTTTTCATATAACTCTCAGACTGAAAAAGTTCGATGTGTCAGTTATTTATTTATTTCTTGCATTTTGTGCTACCTCTCCCATCAAACAACCCGAACTGAAATTAGCACAAAAAAGGTGTTTGAAAAAGATATTTAAAATTCCTCATAATGCACAGAAAACCTAGCTGACTCAAGAAATTCACGTAGCTTAGCTTTGATGCAGAGTTTAAGAGAGAAGTTTTCTGATCAGTACAATTCTTTTATTAGTAAAGAATTTACCTAAGAGGAAACTACATCAAAACAATTCCAAGTGCTAATTACGTTCCACATATGAAGTTGCTCCACCTTCACAAACACAAATAATGAACAGAGAAACACTGAAAATCATGTGCAAAGGTTCAGTACTCTTCCTGTGGATTAATCAATCACCTGGCATGCGATGAACAACCATGGGAATTTCCAAAGTGTAATAATGGGTAGATAAACAAGATAATACAACTTTGCTCGTTCTGCTGCCACGACTTGAAAGCAGTCATTCATTCTGGTGACGACAGTTAGACTGTCTGGCCATCACCACTACTTAAATAGCTATCCTTCCTATTCTCTTTTTTTCCCCCAAATATAGATGTGTTCGAAGACAGAAGAATATAATTAAGGTACAGGAAACAAGATCTAGGTAATAATTTCAAAAGCAAAATGAAGTAGCCTGAGACATTAATGTAATTCCCTTGGAAAACAAAGTCTGCTTATTTCTTGCATTTTGTGCTACCTCTCCCACCAAACAACCCGAACTGAAATTAGCACAAAAATGGTGTTTGAAAAAGATATTTCAAATTCCTTGTAATGCACAGAAAACCTAGCTGACTCAAGAAATTCACGTAGCTTAGCTTTGATGCAGAGTTCCTCAAGTCAGGAAGAGAGGTGCAAAAGTGTACGAGGTGATGTGTCTGTAACCATGATGTTGTAATCTAAACTTGATTCCTTTCCTAACTGCTACAATTGCAGAATGCACAAACAAATAGGAATAGTTTATGAATAGAATGTTTATCATTAATTATATATCTAGGTTCTCATAGGTTGCAATACAGCTTGTTTTAACATTAGGATTGATTTTGTTATTATTTTATTGCCTAAGCAATGATAACAGGCACATTCAAATCACAAATGTTTGTTGTTTGCTGAGTGTTTAAAAGGAGTATTTTCATGTATTCTGAAATACATGAACAGGTTTTCCTTGTACAACAGTTCTCTAATAACAGAATTGTCTCTGTTTACTTATGCATTTCTTTGGTATCTGATGCAACTCTGAGGAATTTTGCAGCTTAAGACATTACTGCCCCAAATTGTCAACATCAGCCATTCTACAGACATCCCTTTCAACAGCAGTTTAAGAGAAGATGCCAATCTGTCAGCTGAAGAAGTTAAGAAAGAATCACGGACCATCCCAAGTTGAAAGGGACCCATAAGGAATACTGAGTCCAACTCCTAGCTCCACACAGAATCACCTCAAATCAGATCATGTGTATCTGAGAGAGTTTTCCAGATGCTTCTTGAACTCCGGCAACTCAGCACCATTTAATCATCATTTAATCCACCAGCTTCCTAGGGAGTCTGTTCCATGTCCACCACCCTCTCAGTGAGGAACCTTCCTGCACCCAACCTGGCCACCCCCGCAGCACAACTCCCTGCAGCTCCCTCAGGCCCTGATTCTGTCACCAGAGAGCAGAAATCAGTGCTGCTCCTCTGCTCGCTGTGAGAACTGTAGACCATGAAGCCTCCCCTCAGCCTCCGGTGCTCTGGGCAGAACAAACCCAGGCATATCCGATGCTCCTCATACACCTTCCCCTCCAGACCCTCTGTCACCTCTGCAGCCCTCCTGTGGACACTCTCCAATAGTCCTTGTTGTACTGCGGCACCCAAAACTGCATACAGTACCCATTCTGGCAGTTCCCTCACAGACATGTTAACCAGTGTCTCAAAAGATGGTGATATAATGCCAGGAAATGCTGCAGCAGCAACAGTGATCAGAAGTTTTGTGCATCCCAAGCATAAATCTTATCACAGCAGAGATTTTACGTGTTTTCGCTTTGCTACAGCAAGATATTGGGACAATTAGTACTCCCATTGAAGTCAGTGTGACTATACATACACTTCAAATGGTATTTGCCTAAGTATCTGGATGCATTAGGTTTTAATCTCTTATAGAGCTGCATTTTTTAAGCAATTCATGTAAAAAATGCTAGAACATACCAACACAAAGTTCCTCTGGGAGACCGCATTAACTAAAAGTCACATAGCTGACTTGGTCTCTGTTTCTAATGAGGCTTCCTAACTAAACAGATAATAAAAGGATACAAGCCCTGGCACTTCCAGATAAAAAATAATTAGTCTCCAGACAGAAAGCACTATTCTCCTGAGAGCTGACTATGCTGTGACCGATGGCTCACAACAGGTTACTCGTACTTCATGGCAAGTATAGCTGAAGTGGGCTGGCAGATAACATGTCTGAGCTTCTACGGAAGCTCTTGCATTTTGTTTCTTAAAGAAGCACATATTTAACAAGTGTTCGCATGTCTTCAGCTTTGGACTCATAACTCATTGAAGTGATTAATCTTTGGAGGGTTTCAGATGGCTGGAAGACAGAAGGTTTGTCTACATGCAACTATAAATATCACCCTTCATTAACTTTATACATTTCTCCCCAGGGCAGAATACAACAACAGTGCTAGCTAAGGAACAAGCTGTAGACAGTCGTGCAATGTCAGCAAAAATCGAACACCAGGACGGGGACCTCTCCCATACACTATTCCCTTCTGCAAGGGAGTATATTCCTGTAGTTGGTATGATACCAATAGTTTCTAAGACATTAATTTGATGTTTATTATCACCCCACAGCCACGGCAGCAATAATTAATTCTGAAGGAAGCAGTGCCTAAGGATCTGTAAAACGACACTGAGATACCACTAATCTGACATACAGACACATGCTTATATCCAAAATACGGCAATCTGCAGTGTACATCAAAAAATGCAGAACTGATAAATTAAAGCATACCTAAATTCACCCCAACTTTGAAAGAAGCAAAATGTAAACATACTATAAAAGCACAGATTAGCATGTCTAATTCCACAAAAATTAGAATACATATCAAAATGTAAAATCGTAATGAAAAGAATGAAGAGCGAATATTAATATCAATTATAACTTTAATGCAGAATGACACAAAACTCTAAACTCTAAATTGTTTTCAAAATAGTAAATGAGAAGAAAAAAATTCAGTTTCTTCCATGGAAAAGATTGGTAATAAGTAGTTACAGTAATCATACAAAAACTGCTCACAGTTTCTAAAACCCACTAGGCATCTTCCATTATTGCCATGCACAGGGAAGGTTTCTTCCTCCACACCTTACAGAAAGGAAATAAACAGAATTCTTTGTTACAAATAGATTACTCCTCTGGCTAAAGACAGAAACTGCAACCTGATACTACCCATTCCTTCCTTCCTAATTAAAGCACCTGCACAACTTCCATTTCTATTAGAGAAAACAGATTTCAGTTTCAAGTTAGAAGTGCAGACATTACACTATTTCTTCACGCAGTATTTTTTTGGCTGTATTTCCATTTCAGTTTACAGGATATTAAAATATTTTCATGTTCTATGATAGGTTGGCCACGAACTGTCTAAAACAATCAGAGATTAAATAATAAGATTTTTTTTTCCTGGATGCTAATGCAGAAGATGTACTGTCTGTAGAAGAGTCATCAACTTCTGTCCAGAAATAATAAAATATTTTTACTTTGAGAAGTGATCTATGCACTTGTTTCCAGGGTAAAATTGTTTTTCATTTTACACAATTCCAGCCCCTAAATCCCCCACTTATATGATGCTACCTTGCCTCTGAGATTGCTATCTATAAAACAAGTTGCAAAAGCATCAGTTGTACATACTGTGTTGCCAAGTGCAGGAGAGAAAAGTTTTATACTTCCTCTACTGTTTTCTCCTGTTTTCTATTTACTTCAGTTTTCCCTCTTTGCTCATTGTTTTTAATCAAAATTTTCAACTAAGACACACAGTCAGCAATTCCCATAGTAATTAATCTCTCCGCAACATGCCAAAATTCCCTTTTTTTGTATCACATCAGTTTTCACATTGCTGAGCAGAGCAAACACGTTTGAGCGTTCCCTACTTGACTCCATTAACTGTGCCCTCATTTCATCTCTGCAACAGAGATGATTTTCTTCAGTAGTGTCTGCCATGACGTCATGCTTTGACTTCAGGAGAAAAACACTGTTGATAACACACGGATGTTTTAGCTGGTGCTGAGCAATGCTGCATGGAGGCAAGAACGTTTCAGTTTCTCAGCTTCTTGTACTGCCCAGCCAGTGAGAGGGATGAGAGGGCATGAGAACCCGGGAATGGACAGAACCTAAACTATCCTATCATGGGATATTCCAAAGCACAGGACATCATGCAAAAAAACAAACAAACAAACAAAAAAAAAAAAAAAAGGAAGAAAAAAAAGAAAAAAAAACACTAAAAAAACAGTGAGGAATTGTTCAGGAGAGCATCCACTGATCCACTGCCTGGGAGTTGGTTGGGCAATTGTGTCCTGGGCTGTATTAAGAGAAGTTGTTCTGGAAACAACTTTAAAAATGATTACTTTGCTATATAAAACATTTATTTTCTTTTTGACCCACTAAAGGAATAATTCTCGGTGAAGCTCACTTCTACTATTTTTTAATTTGTTCCTAGTAAATATTCCTAGCAATAAAACAATACATCAGACTCACAGATGGTTTAAAGATAAAAACTAGCTATACTTCATCATTTACATCAACTACAACCAAGGCTTTTATTATGTGCACTGCTCTTCAAAAGGAGCCAATCTAAACAGCAATCTGATAGGCATTTCTTCCAATGCAGTACGGACGTGGCTAGATTTCAAAGCCCAGAAATGTGATAACAGGTCTTCGGCATAAGACAATTTTGGGCCGAGTGTCCCAACACGCTAGCAGTTAACTCTTCAAGAGCCAGTTTAAGGTCACATGGAAGCTGTAAGTGAAACGAGTGTGTCGCTCACAGTTTAATATCTATATGGGTGCAGAGGGGCGCCTCGCTGCATTTGGCAACCACCTCAGTAAAAAAGCCAGCAGGATCAAAGCTGCACCTTCAGGCTAAGACCAATGAACTTCTTTCATAGAAGACCTGAATCAAACTTTGATCCAGAAATAAATCATTAAGTCACTGTCTCCCAGTGGCATTGCTGCTCCTCAATTACCACAGATAGATCATAAGATAATGTAGGCTGGAAGGAGCCTTGAGAGGTTATCTAGACTAGTTTCCTAATCAAAACCTCTACCTATCCCTCCTTCTGAACTTTTTAAAGCATATACAATAAACACACAAAAATACTTCATTAATATATGTTGTAAATCAATTTAGGGAGATTAAATTCAAGGACATTTTGCTCCAAGGGAAAAAAAAGAAAAAAGTGGCACTGCAAGCAAGAGAAAACCTGAAATTCAACAAGTAAACATGGAGTGTGAAGCATCAGCTTTAAGGCTATACTGGCTTTTCTGTTAGCAGCATAAGTGCACCTAGGAGTTAACACAGGAAATTAAAATGAAATAAATACACTACCTAGTGAACTGACATATGTGGGTAAAGTAACATCTGCTACTTTGTTTATAACAACAGTGTAAAATTTTAGATATGCCAGCATCCATATGCATGTTCTAATGGAAGTTGAAGAATGTGCTTTTATTTGTCCAATAGAAAATGGAAGATTTTCCATATGGCACAGCAGGGTGAAGTCGGATCTCAGTGTACTAGAAAAGAAAGGTAGAATTTTCTTATAGCAAAGAGACAGCCCTTTTCAGAAAGGCTGTTAATTGCTTACTACAAAATAGCAGTTTTAATTGACATGGTTGGGGAACAGAGTAAAAATGTATTTTTGAAGTTGTGACCTACTTTCTATTTCTAAACAAAATTCTAACCGTGGAGTAATTAGTAAATTGCACTATATGAGAATTAACCCTGAGAGACAATGCGACTCAGCTGCTCTCTGTGTCTCTCTCCCCTTGCCAGATAAGCCTAACAAAAAAAAAATCCTGGTGTTTTCCAAACCTATTCAGGTCTGCTCCTAGAGAACACTGGGGAAATACCCTAATTCTTCATAAGCATCACCTCCAACTTCACAGAAAGTTCTGGGAGTGAAGAATTCCAATTTATTTGAGTTCACCTTATCAAGCAGAAAGATTCTACGCCGAAGCCTTGTTTTGTTTTTGTTTGTTTGTTTGTTTTTTAAATACAGCAAAAATATGAAGCCTATAGCATGAAAGGTACCCTTGAAAGGAACTACAAATTGATCTAATGCCTGGTGTCTTCTGTAACTATGTAAACTGTTCACAAGTAATTATTTGCTGCAATGGATAACAAGTGTTGAAAGCTTATTACAGTCAGATAAAACATTTAATAAGAAACTACATCTAATCTTCCCTGGTGTTTGTAAAGTTCAACAGTTCATACTGAGAAGTACTTTTAGTTCACTTTTAGTCCACAAAACAGAAAGTTGCTAAAATAATGGAAACAAAACTCTGAAAGCCAATAAAAATGTTTTTCCATCTCACTTGTTTGCATTCTTTTAAGATAAATCCTGCCTCAGAAGACTGCTGACGTGGAGTAATTCAGTTTAAGCAGTTTTCATACTATTTCAGCTGCATTCACCCATGAGACTTCTTGTTCCCCAAAAACAACACACAAAATAATCCCATTTTCATCTGACTTCAGACAGATAATATTTCTTATACTTGTTTTCTATGAGGATTAAAAATTGTGTGTTATTGTCTCTGAACAAATAATCAAGATCCATTTATGGTGACAGCACACAGTAAACACTCCACGATAAACAGCAAAAGCAGTGAAAACCGCAGTTAAATAAACAACATTATTAGGAAGAAAAATATGGAAACTGATAAACAGAATTTAACTTGAGAATTGTAATATCAGAAATGTGAGAGTTGCTGGTACAGTGAACTGCTGAGAATAATGACTGAGACCATTGTGAAAAATATGAACTTCGTAGTATCCCACAGGCAATCCTCAGCTCTTCCTGAAGCTCATTCTGCAGAGCATCCTACTGGTGAAGCAAGATCTTGACAGTTCTCAGTGATCTGTTGCACATTCATTTAGTGGTACAAAAAGAAAATTTCTGCACTCCGGGGGTGATGAATAATGAGAACTATTCTCAGTAAAAGGTTGCTCCCAGAGTCATGCAGCATGGGAGCACCAGTATTCCCATTTACCAAAAGCCACCCTGATGACTTTTTCTGGAGCGCAAATAGTATGCTGTGCTTACTGCCTGAGTGCTGAAAGCAATGTGCATTAAAGAAGGACCAAAACTCTCAATTCCACTTACAGTGTCTCACAGGCAGGATCCCACTTTTGTGTGGAGACATCTCAGCATCAGTGTAACATGGTTTTTGCTTAGAGAATCGGAGAGAGCAAAGTAGCAGACTGAGCCATGACTGTCAAGATCAATATACAAGCAAGAAACAACTCTTTGTTGGCAAAACTACTGTTTAGGAAGTCTCTCACATCAGCCCTGAATATTATCTGGGATAGGCAATCACCACTCTTCAACCATATTCTCTTTTCTTGGGAGCTTGACCCTCCACTGTTTCTCTGACAGCCTGTTCAAGTCAATAATAAAAACGATCACAAGATCTGTCACTGATATTCTGCTACACTTCAGTTTCTTCAGAAGATGTAGTAATCAGCGGCATTTTCAGTAATACAGAATATAAATCTTTTTTATAAGAAGTACACCTATGAAAACATTACCAAATTATTTTAAATATGTGCTAAATTACGTGTGTTCCTTCACATCTTCTAGCTTGCTCATATACCTTCAGGTAAGAGAACTCCTTTAATATGAAAGTATGTTTGCTTTCTTAATGCTTATAATTACTAAATATTTCATATTATTCATTATACTTGCGACAGAAGAAAGTATTGATAACAGTTCTCAGATAAATGACTTCCAGTTTACATTCTGTGAGCCCAATCCTATTTCTTGAAGGGTCCTAGGGAGACCAATCTGTAACCAGAATAGATTAGAGATCCATTTTGGGATAAGAATCGGTACTTTTGGGCTTGCTGAGGTTGGAGCAAAGATAGAATGCAATGAACCAGAACATCTACAGCTAGATCTGGCTGCTCAGAACACTGTTCTGACCTTGAACATCTCCAAGGATGGGGTATCTGCTACATCTCTAGCAACTTCTGCCAGTGCTTCACCATCCTTAGAACCAATGACCTTATGACCAAGATCTTTCAGTGGCTGAGAAGATCCCTGCACTAAGTGCATCTGACCTACAAAAACCAACATGTATCCAATAGGTAAAAGTCTTTAAGTGCCTCTTTTAGTTACAAGCTTTGGTATCTTCCTATAAAAACTGTTCAACCTTCCTCAAGAATGTGACAAGCAGTGAAAAAAGCACCAACCAGTGAGATCCCAGAGATGGAATCCACTAATTCCAAAGAAAGCATTCTGACCACGTACTTTGTCACACCGTAATATTTTATTTTCTTGGTTACTAGCATACACTGGTTAGAAATTGTATTTTAACAGCAATTTTCTTCCTTATATTTCCCTTGCATCTTGCTTTTAGTAATTAAGCCCACAAACTTTTCCTTTTTTTTTCACTTAAAGATCTCAGACTAACACATATTTTACATGACTGTCTTCAACAATATCCAAAAGACTTCAGTGATCCTCAGCTGGCTAGCCACGCATGTATTTTGAAATACATGGCAGAAATACAAAGTTGCTGTTCTGGGTCAGGGGTCTTGCACAAAAATCATCATCAGACTCCCTCCAATGACCATTTCGAAAGAGGAAAAATACCTAATCTCTGCAGTGAGCATTCAAGTTGCTTTGTTCTGAATGACAGGCTGATACTGGAAAGAATTACCCTTGCACAGCTCCCAGGAAACTTGCAAGTACGCACTGGACAGCTGTAATGAATGGCACTGTGTAACAGGTACCGCCTTACAGAAGACCTACATAATCTGACACTGGGTAACTATAGATTCAACACTAAAGTTTATTCCATCAAAACAATACTTACAAAATTTTAGGAAATGAGCACACTGCAAACAGAACAAAAAATGAAAACCAAACACCCACCAAAAAACTCATACACAACTTGTGTGCACAAACTCCCAGGGAATTAATCTTACTGCTACTGAGAATTACTTTCTTTCATATACCCTAAAAGCCATCAGGGAACTGCTTCACACAGGGAGCTTCTGTAATGCAGTGTAGTTTTGTTTCCTGCTCTGAATACGTAAACTTTTTTAAAAAGTAGTGAAGGCTTCTGCACGACAGCAACATGAAGAGGTACATCCAAAGTTACATAGTTCCTGTTGTTGACTCTTAGCTCTGGGCGCCAATTTCAATGATTTCTCTGCCATGCATAAAATTATTATGTATTAATTCATTGAGATGATTTAAAGTATTTACCAGATAGAGGTCTTCAAGTGAAAATTTATGAGGGGTCAAGTGAGCAGTATTAGTGCTGTACGAGATTATTTGGTAGACGTAGGACGTGAAAATTTAGGAAAGCGACACACCTTTCTAATTAGAATTGCTTACATTTGACATTTTTATTCCCAAGAAAACTGATTTGTTATAGATCCACTCCATTTTGGGAAAAAACTAAGGCTAGAAATTCTAATTCAAAGGTAGATTTCTCCGAGCACACTGTAGTACAGTTTCTGATCACTTACATCAAACAAGTAGAAATGCACAAACCCTGTATATCTAAAACTGATTAAGCAGCAGTTGTACAGAACAACTGGTCTCCATTCCTCTTCTGATTCTTCACTTTCCACCTGGGACTCTGAAAAGCACTTCTTAAGCAGACCATTTAGAACAAAACTAGTAGTTAGAAGAAAACTAACAGGGTTACTACTCAGAGTGATCCCAGTGACCAGTACTTGAGCATTTTATCAAAATAAAAAACATGAGATAAGAATTAAGACAGATGACACACATGCCCTTTAAAATTTTTATACCTGGCCAAATTATCTAAGGGTTGTTGAAGCACAGTGAACAGAGCTGCTTTTACAACTGTGCAAAACCATCATTAAGCACTGATCAGACAGACACAAGAATTTGTTTATCTCAGATATGTAAGTATTTTCCCACACCATGGTTCAGACAGTCAATGCTGTTATTTATGGGGAACATAAATGCTTCTGCAAAACAAACACTGAAAGCAGCTCGTAATGGGCACCAAAGGGACTTCTACTTTCAGCTCTTTGTAACAGCTGCTTGAATAAAGCAGGGTAATTAAATTCCAGCACTCAGAAGGCTGAGATTTACTGACTGTGAAAAGCAGTGATGCCGCAAGTGAAGCAAACAACACAAGCAGCTTCAGCCTAAGGACAATCTCAAAGATACTGACTGCCTTCATGAGGTATCAGTATACCAAATTCTGCCTGCACTTGATGCTCAGGTGAATCTTCTGCTGGGGTGGGTTTAGAGTATGCACAGAGTGGTGGTGGGGGAGGGTGATCTGAAGCATCTGGAACATAACTCAGCTTGAACATAATTTACAGAAAATCTTCAAGGAAACAACACAGCAAGAAAGGTATAGCAAAAAAAAAAAAAAAAAAAAAAAGAAAAAAAAAAAAAATCAAACCTAGAAGACAATAATGAAACAGAACTAGAAGAATCTTTCAGAATTAGAGGCAAAGAACTAGTCTAGAGGTTCCTTTCACGCTTCCTTTAAATCCAAGTTATTGCTGAATATCCTATTAAGAACAGCTGCACAATAGCTGTTGCTGCACACGCATTTCCTACGTATGTAATCTGGGCAAAAACACTTGCAAAGATAATCCATATATTTATTCCCTTAGCAATTGTTGCCATTTGAAGCTGTTGTTAAGTTACTTTCTGTATTAAGAAGGAAAATTCCCCCATGGTTTCCCAAGGAGAAGAATAGTCTTTGGACTATTTTGGCACACAGAAATTTGCACCTGCTTCGATGCAGGTGAGACTAGCACAAGTAACAGCACCACAACATAGGATGGAATCTGCTCAGACCACGTGCCAATCATACAGCCTAAGCATGCAGCTGATTTACCTGTACGCTGCATCTGAAGAGGTGCAGAAAGCTGCTACAAAACTAAAGCTTTCTAGAAAACCTTCCTAGACACCACAAGTATATACGAAAATCTGCTGAAAGCAACTGGAAGATGATGGCAACAACAACAGAAAAACAAACAACATAGTTTGTGTCATTTTTCACACTGATATTCTGAGATGCCATTTCAGAAGGGTTATCTTGGGCATAAAGACATGTGCTACAGCTTGGCATAATTATTTAGGATTACTCAGCCACAAATGTTACCTTTAACTGGTCTGTCAGTTGTTACGCACATTCTGACAATTATGCTCAAGAAATGAAGTTAAGGAAGACCTGCACATGTATTTTCTAACTATAGTGCTGCATATTCACTATTCAAACACAAATCTAAAGAGCAGCTTTTCAGATTTTTATGCTAGTCAAGGCATGAAAGAGAAGTGACAAATGCTCACTCGTGAAACACTGATCTTTTAGTTTACCCACCTGGGTTTACTATCAGAAACCTGCAAAGGTACTAGGGCTTAGATAAAATGATATGAAGCATTCAGAATCATTATCAATACTTTGCTAACACACTATGATGTCATATAAAAAAAAATACCTCTTGCACATGTTTGTCCTTGTCTATTAATCTAATCTTAGTTTGGATATTTCAAGTTATTTTGAATTCACAAGTCTGTAGATGTCAATCATTTAAAAGCATTTTCAGACACTCTTAAGACAAAAATCAAAATTCTGAAGTCTTTTCATTTGGAGAACTATATCTTTCGTCAGGCTCTGTGATGTCAGAAAGAATTAAGACCAACAGACTGCAAAATCCCTTGCTTTGCTACAAAAACACCACTGCCCTGCACCTGCCAAGTTATACCCACCCTCTGTGGGTATTTCTTCTGCCCCACTAGCAGGAAGTACAACAGGGAGCCAGCACAATGTGTTCTGTAGCTGTATCTCAGGACATGTAAGACTGCTGAACACCAAATAAAAATTACTGATTTATTCTGCAACAAATTTAAGAAAATTAGAGTTGATGTAAATTTACGTAAGAACAAACACTAGGCTACTCAAGAATTTTAAACTGATAATATTATTTCCAAGGGCACAGCAAGGAAGCTCTACTGCTTGGAAACAAACACTAATGCTGCAGTACTCTTGGCTCTGTGAGGTCACCTCAGCTATCACAAAATAGCACACTATGGTCAGTATAGCTGCATCCAATCACATTTCCTAAGCCAGTTTGATGAATTTAAGAACAAGTGCATCAGAGAGAATGACAACAGAAAATCCTAGAAAAATAAATTACATTTACAATCAAGAACCTACTTTTATTGTTCAGACTTAAATACCAAGGATGAGAACTTCAGTGAAGCTTAAAAAAACACGCATGTAATCCTAATGCAGTTTGTTGTCCACACTCCTCTTGACTCTAGCTCAGTGCCATGGCCACGTGCAGCCTGTTCTGCTCCAAGATCCGCACTGCTGTCCCCAGAATGCTCCTCATATTGCTGGCCTTTTAGCACCGACTATTTAACCAATTACTTCAGTTTTAAGCATTGTAGCTATGCCTAATCACTACGATTAAGAGATAAACATATTGAGAATAGTTCATGTATACTAATTCCTATATTTAAAATGAAGTGAACGAACTTCTATTTTAAGCACATTGGCCCCTAATACACGCTAGAAATGATGCATTAATTATAGTTGCTTTGGATACCTTTCAAAACAAAATAAAACCTGGCTGAAAACATTCCTCCTTTACTTCTTTTAAAGCAACGAAAACAAACACCTCATTCAGAAAATAATTTAAATTTTTTTAATAAAGAAGTTTACCAAATTTGAGTATGTCTACACAAATTTTAAGTATCCTAACATGCAAGGACAAATTTTGCTCCAGATTTTAGAACACGCAAACGTTATGTCTGTGTATCGCCTGCTACCTTGAAACATGGCTTCCCATTAATGTGAAATTTCACCATTTTCTGCATCATAATATTCAATAGTCAATGCAGAACAAAACAAAAAACAAGAACACACTAGACAGATGTTCTTAACTGTTGAACTAGATTTGCAAACAGCTTGGGAAAAACCTCTTCAAATGTAAGTTAAAATAAGAAGGTCCTTCCAGCGAAAGGTTTTAGAAAATAGAATTAAAAAAAAAAAAAAAAAAAAGTCACCCTATGAATCTCAGCTCAGTTTAACAGACATTAAAATGCTTACCTGAGAATCGATTTTGGGCTGCTCCTCCTTGCTATCCACTGCCTGCCACGAGTTTTCTTTAAGAACTTTTCAGTCATAGCAAGTACGAGGTCCTAGTGATATGGAAAAGAAAATATGTTGAGCATTTGATTATTTATGGTAATGAAACCTTCTTATATTCTGCTAACATCACTAATAAAAATCAAGATAAAAATATCCCAGAGGACACTCAAAACATGTCATATCAAATAAAATTTAACATAAAAACTATCCTTCTGCTTTCTAAGCATAGAATAATTTCACAACAAAAATTGTTGTGAAATTATTTCAAAGGAGAATGCTAGCACAACAAGCCTAAGCTACCAATGTGCAGAGAATAGAGAATGTAAAACTCACAGATTAAGCAAGATTGACAAATGTAATATGGACGATAGAGTATCTCTGGGGCTTTCACTGAAAAGGAGCATAAGGAACATACAGAAAAATCGGTTTTATGTAACCAATCTAATACCTAGATTAACATCCAGGTATGACAGGACCACTGCATATACTCCTGTATTTTTCAATACTGTTTCATCATACTATGCCCATGAGGTACCTTCCAAATAATACTTATCAGAGAATGAACCAAGTAACTGAGCAGAAACTCCTATCACTATAAGTCAATGACTGAATCTGGCACATCACTCTTAATGGTTTTGGAGAACAGGCAACATTTCCAGTTAGTCTGTATTAAGAAGAGATCTGCAGATTCCTAAGGCTAGCAGTACATCCTAGCTAGGAAAAAAAATCCAAACAGAAAATATACCTCTCCAAACAGTCCTGTTTACAATGTGTCTCAAAGGAGAAAAAAAAGTGCTTCACTAAAAAGCAATCAAGAAATACAGTTTCCTATTCACAAGAGCTAATTATGTTTACTAAAAAAATAAAATAAATCAGAAATGACTTTCAGCAAAATGCAAATATAGCAGAGAGAGATAAATAAAACCCAGCAGCCTTGCTTGGTACAATTTTGCAATCACAGCTTTCAGAAAGAGCACTGAAAAAGAATAGAGAGAAAGCTGCTTTTCAATAACACAGAAATCATATTACAGCTAGCCAGCCAACAGAAGCAGAAAATGGGTAACGAAAGGAGGGTGATGGAGTCGTAGTGATAAAAGACAAAAAGACTGCAGAAAACACTGATGTAAACAATTATTGGTAAACAACAGATAAAAAACAGCTGAAGGTAATAACTTAGGCTATAAAATGGCTGATAAAGCAGCCCTGCAACAGTCTAATCATCTGCAGTCCCAGGAGTCCCCTTTTTTCGTGAAGGGGCAAATTACTCTTTGTTTTCATAGAGCAGTAAATTTTGTGCACAATTGCGAAGTGCTAAATATGATGCATCCCTCAGGAACGCAGAATATTTACAAGTAACTGAGAAATGGACACTCAAAATGGAATCATAACGCAGTTTCAATGGAAGAACTCCCACAGGGAGATTCTTGCAGAGTGGGACTTCCTCACTGTTTGACTCCTCCTGGCATTCAAAACAGCTTCACTTCTATTGGGCCCCAGGCTGGTGATTTCTGATTTCACTTCACCTAGATGTGAAGAGGGGATGTCACTATATAACAAAATAAGCCTCCCACAGCTAATTGTGGGTATGCAAACATCAGTAAAGGATTGTCAGATATTTGAGCATTTTAACTTGCATCCACCCCCGAAGGAAAAGGAAGTATCAGATTTTACATATTACCAGCTTCCACTGATACAGCTGACCAAATAAACCCCTCAGAGCCCATCTAAAGAGCACATGAATATAGATAAAAGAGCATGGCTGAAGCCCAGGAGAAAATGTCACTACAATACTATTAAAAACATTCTCTTATGCATTTGTCTTTACTGCATTTAAGTGAAAGGGAAACTTAAGAACTGCTCTGAAAGTAACGCCTCCTGTTTTGTGATATCAGCCCACAACATCAGAGGCAGCTGTTGGTGGGATGGCAGCAGAGGCTGAACCTGCCCACCAACATTCTGTGACAGGTTGTTGCTGTGTGACAGATGGCAGCAGAGGGGCACTGGGACAGAATGGCGCCTGACATGGAAGTGTGAGGGGAGCAAAGGGTGGAACTGAATTCCTCCATGTGGAAAAAATTTTATCCACTGACATTCATTGATGACTGTGAATACTTACAGAGACCAAAGAGGGGGTGTGAGCTCAGTGAGGCTGCAGGTGGTGCAGTTCAGCAGTGGCAACAACAGCAGTGGGTCACCTCACCTACCGCAGATTTTCATGAACGCGACACACAGACTCACCAGTGTGAAAACGTGCAGCTAACAGTGGTGAGCGTGCTGAAGAATAGTGTCTTGTAGCTGCAAATTTGCTAAATAGTGCTACTGTGCTCTCTGGATCTGTTGTAGTTTCCACAGAGGTAAATGGGGGCATTACTTTCAAAATGATCTGCATATGTGCACAGACAGTGGGCCAATAATAAATTGAACAATGCAGCCTCAGAACGCAAACAGATGATAAATCTGTTGGAAAGATACTGGGCAAAATAAAATAATTGAACATCATTCTTTGTATAATTAATTTGTTATTAACCGACGTTAATTGCACCTTTCCTCTCAAATTTCTGTCAAGCTTTTTTCAATCACAGTTTTTAATTTGCTTGGAGCCTTGTGAAGCAGCAGTCTGTGCAATAACACAGGGCAATGCTTCCCAGAGCTCCCTGCTGTTATGTTCTAAATGACTCCTTTTTGCATAGACTCATCCCTCTTTTTTAGATAGGTGTTAGAAGTAGAGCCTTTACACTGAAAGACTTTTGTCATCTATATATACCAAACAAAAAAACTGAAGCAAGTGTCAAGGAAAAATCAGAATTCAGAGCTTTGAGACAGAATTCTTGTTCTGGCAATAAAGAAAAACATACCTGCACACTGCCATTAACAACAACAACACAAAATAATGCATCCTCTCTGAACATTCAGTACTAAAACTGTCCCAGATTCTGACAAACAGCCTGCAATTAAGTGAACAGAAACAGAACAGGAATCCCATCTCTAAACCTCTCTGTTGGGTGCCATATCTGCACACATGTTGATAGGACAGTTCCTTTAACTCTGGTGATTATACTGTAATTGTTTATAATTCTTGCATTCAAAAAGTTGTGGAACAGCAATGTTTAATATGCCTTGGCAAAACATATTAAGCATGGCAGAAGACTCAGAGCTATGCAGTGGTTTATCATGGGGAACTTGGCAAAATTCAGCTTGGGTCATCTCAAAACTGAAGCTGACAGTCATTCCCACCATTAGAAAACCCTGCCTTCTACTTCCCTAGCTGCACATACATTCCAAGACAAGCCATACAAAGCACAACTAGGTGACACTAGGTAATTTTTAGGGACTCAGTTATCAATCAGTCAACATGACCAACAACAGTGACAAAAACAAAAAGGCAACACAATACATGTACACTGAGACCTCATTTGAGGGTTTCAAAATCATTCTTACCACTACATTTCTGATCTGAAAGCTGTATATTATATCAAGATGCTGAACAGTTATGCTTGATGGAAAGAACATGGGGTGGGGGTTAGCTTTAAAGCTACATTAAGCATCATTTAGTTATTAGAAGATTTCTGAAGCACAAGAGCAGCAGAATTTCGTTCTGTTGAATTATTTTGATCAATGGAAAAATTTGGACATGGTATCTACTATTGTTCTACAAGGAAGAAAATATTTTTCTGCAGCTTGCTGTGTGAAATTTAGTGTTCTTTGTCACCTTGGGGGTTGTGAGGGGGTTTTTTGGTTGTTTTTTTCCACAAGATGCCTGCCAATTTTGCAGTAGCAGATCTCCTGCAGAAACTGCAAATGGAAAAAGATCTGTAACCTAAGATGCTTTTCTACACTTGTGCTTGTCAGGCTGTGCCTATACAAGAATCAGCTGCAAGAACTCTTGCAACTCTCAAGTTCCGAAACAATTTGAAAATTGTGCCGATACCAAGTCTGGACCTGCTGAGCTTCACTCTTCATGTTTTAAGTTACAGAGGTCCCCCACTGCAAAGGCAGAAACTTACCCCATTTGTATATCTTTTCGGAAGCTGCCTTATAGTATTTTCATTGTGTACCCATCATTCAATTAGAAGAATTATTTTTCCCTCCCTCTAATTAACCACAATTTACTAGTTCAGTTGAATTTACAGTGTTTTTCACAGGCTCTTGAGAACTGAAGATCTGAATGTTGCTGTTACCAGATATAAGTTGGCCTTAGTTACAGTTGTGGCTTGTTCCATTTTCTGAAATATCAGGGGTACCATTAGGATGAGAGGTACACAATAGCCATTCGAACTGCCTTTGCAGCTGGGTTCTGGCACAATATTTAAATCTCCAATGCATATATACTTACATAAATACATATATATATATATATATTTATATATGCAAGCACATGCTTGTTTTATTAAACTTTTCCACATAGTGAAGCATTTAAAGGCATAATTCAAACTTAGAATTACCAGAACTAGGTGATAAATAAATCTTGTATTTGTAAAAAACACAGTTTCTTTTTGATGTCTTATATTAACAGCTTTAAAGAGACGTGCAGCAAAACAGGCCACATACAGAACAACTTATCACCAAGCCACATAAGCATTGGGTGCATACACTTTTTACCCTCCTCTAGAACAAGCAGGTTTCTTTCTGATATAATCCTCATGTATCTCTCTTGAGTTTGCATCTTTTTGTACAGCGATACTGTACAAGAGAATAGCTAAAGCAGAACAATAATGGGACTTGAAATAGTTTAAATCACAGCAGAAATTTTAAGAGTCTGCAGAAGGACCGAATGCCTTTCTTTTGCCATCCGCTCTAAGTGGGGGAAGAGGGGGGGCTGACAAGTTATACACTATTACATAGTATTTAAATTCTTCTGTAGTCATAATACACCTGCTTACAAGATCATTCTTCAACTCCATGTAACTGTCTATGCAGTTACTCACGGCGGAGTGCAGTCCTTCCCAAATGCTGTAATGGAAACTTTTACCTCCTCAGCTGCTTGCAAAGTTTAAAAGTATGCTAATATTTCCCAGGTAATAAGTCAGCAAAAGCATAGTGCTGATTTCTTACAAAAAGTCAACCTAAAACAAACTTCGACATTTATTCTCATCAAGAGTTTCAGAGCAGTTAAAAAGTCAGATTTTAATCATGAGGATAGTGCTGAGAAGATCGCAGAGTTGCTAAAAAAGTTCTTAAAAGCTTTCTGAGGCATAGGTCCAGCATTTAATTTAAGCATTTAATTCCTATTGATCTTAACAGAACTTAGGCACCTCTTTTCCTTCACAAATCTGAGATTTCAACTCTTAAAGCCTTTTACTCACAGTGAAAACACACAGCCTATCACTTGCTAAGCAAGTTCACTCTGGGTCATATTTATGTCAACTCTCACATGGGCAATGCTAGCAACAAGAACAGCAATCATTTTCACATAGCTTGGGGCTTAAAACAAGCTCCCACTTATACAGGAGTAAATTCAGGGTAATTCCATTTACTTCATTTGATTGGATCTGGCCTCTTGTCTCTGACATTGCCTGTGGTAAAAATAAACTGCATAGTGTAGCTTTTTCCCTCCAAAATAAGGCTGCATTTTTAGGAAAATGCTTGCTAAGAAGAATGTAAGTTTTTATGCCATTTACAGAGATTGCTGGCCTGTCTATATGGATATTTAAGCCCAAGCAATCCAAATTACTTTCATGAAGTAAGGAGGGAAAGTGCTGCAGGACACAGGGCTCGCTGCAGAATACCCACCCCAATGAACACACTTATTCCCTGCAACCAAAAAAAAAAATAAAATAAAGGAAGTCTAAACACACGACAACTGCAGTTACGTCACTGCAGACCATGTTGACAAGGGCAGAAAGAGCTGTGCTGAGGCTTAGCGCTCCAATAGTTTAGAGAAAAAATTCCAATATCTAAACATCTTTCCTGACATGATGAATCATTCTTACTTTTCTATTATTATTATTTGTTCTGACATAACTATTCCCAATGGCAGCATGCCCAGCAGGAACAGGTGTACAGCTGGTCCTGTACCAGGTAACCACTGCCAAAAAAGGAAGCCAATCTTTATCACTTACAAATTACCATCCATCATCTCTTTAGCAGGGATTCAAAGTTGGTGTATCTTTTGTCCTCACTCTTGAGAACTTTGCTTTTTGTAGTATACAAATAAACCACAATAACTTACTTACAGTTCCCTGTGATCGTTATTCTTCCTTCTGAAAATTACAGCAACCGGAGTCCTCTGCACCACAGTGCATACTGCGTATGGCAAGAAATCAAAGTCTGTCATCACTGTTGATAGAAGGATAAATATAGTTGAAGTCAGATTAATATTTCCAAGATTACTCATTTCTACTTCAAAAGGAGAAGAAAAGATTATGTTCAAAATGACAGCTACCCATCTGGGACTAAAAAAGTCATCATATGGATGCCTTTTTTCTAATTACAGTTACATTTCTGAACTAAGGGAATTAAAAGTAGAGATCTGCTAATTCAAAAATATACTTCCTCCCTCACTCAGGCAGTGCTTTGGTGCTGGCTAGTCAATTAAGTAGAGCATTAGGAGCAAATCGCTTTGCTTTGACTTAAAGTATGAAAAAAACACATTCTTAATCTAATGCATAATAACCTTATATAGTCCTATTAGATGAAATTTCTTATAATATGACTAAAATAATAGGCCAGAAAAATCTTTAAAAACCTTTCAGCTTGATACCTCCCTTAACAGAGGTCATGAGATTTTCTTACATGAATTCCTACCATATCTGTATCTGAACTACAAGGTGCACTCCTGAAAAACATCCCAATTAGATGAAAAAATGTTGCAATAATACAATTATCATCCAAAGTAGATTGTAATAACAGCCATCAATTTACATAAATGATTACGTATGTATTCCTACTGCTGGGCAAGTTAATTTCTTTCTATGACAAGACTAATTTTTGTTGCATTTTGTCTACTGGATTAACTGATTAATCCTCTACCAAACCACTGATGGGGTGTATGTATTTATGGACCATACCAAAAGCCTTTGCTTTGATACACTAATAGAGTAGGCTTCTCAACCTTGGGAGATGTTTTCTATACTTGAATTTATATAGGAAAAAAAAAATGCTCCTCTGAATTCTGTAGCATTTTGCTTCCTTCAGGAACTGCAAACACTACACAGTATTCCAGCAGCAATTATAACTGTTTAACTGCCAAGGCTGCACAGCCTTTTCATGCCTGCTTAGCATTTTGCAGCATTTATACGCAGACAGAGCTAACCTTTCTATCATCATGGAAGAAATTAACTTCAACCCATAAAGGCAGCTGATGTGAAGAAAACCGTGTTCTTAACCAATGGGGACAAATGCGCTTTTCTAGAAGGCCGTTCAAAGCATGTAGGCTGTGCTTGTGACCTCTGAAAGAATTTTTTTCTATTTTTTTTTAATATCATTTTTATTTTTTTAAATCCTAGATGTGACCCTTATTCCATCAAGAAGCTGGCTTAACGTAACATCTTTTCCTCCAGCTATACCACACTATTTAACCATAAGAGCTCCATCCCCCCACTGCAGCCTTACATCCAATCACACTGTACAAACACCTTAGCAGCTTACACCTCATACGCACTGTGAGATCTGGAAGCTCAGCCACACGTAAAAGCCTTCTGAGCACTGCAGTAGCACCCTGCAATGAAGTATGTCCATTGCCACACAAAACATAACACCCCGCTCCCTACTAGCTTGAGATTTTTCTCTTCTTGTGAAATGACTTGCTTTCAGGAAGTAAAACTACAACACGCATTTAACAGAGTTCTTCAGCTAAGCCAAGCAATTAATACTTTCCTAGAAGAAAGCGCAAACAGATATTAAAAAAAAAAAAAAAAAAAAAAAGCATTGGAGCCTCACAAGGGACAATCTAAAATTCAACTTCATACTCAGTCTAGCACCAATCCCATAGACACGAACAATACTTCTCAACAAAAACTGCAGATCCAGACAAAGCTCCAAAATCCGAGTGCTCCGTGGCAAGCCGGCTGTCTGAGCCCAGGCTGTCTGTCTGAGCCCCGGCTGTCTGTCTGAG
>NW_024962257.1:473381-715197 GCF_019238085.1 Lagopus leucura
TGTCTGAGCCCAGGCTGTCTGTCTGAGCCCCGGCTGTCTGTCTGAGCACACGGCTGGTGGCGCACACTGCCCAGCCGGCGGCCATCTTAGCTCTCAAGGCCCCACTGAGGCCATTTTCCTCAGAAATGGCCTTGCCCTCCCCGAGGCCATGAAAGAAAAAAACATAAAATAAAGGTTCTGCTCTATCTCCCTATTAATTCTAGCTTTAACGTAGCTCTTTAGTACATCCCCAGCCATTTTAAATGCTTCTAAAAGCAGCCCTTGCAGCTCATCACCATGCACAGTACACAGCTCCTACAGCTCAGCAGCGGACTGGCCCCCTCCAAACGCACAGCCAGACACCAAGACGCCTTCCCTGACCTCTCTTCACAGCTCCTAAGAGCCAGGCCCCCACGCCCGGAAGCTGCCTGTTTCCCTTGGGCTCAGCCTGCCTGCCCTGCCCTGCGCAGCCCCCATCCCCTCCAGCTGCTGCTCCTCGCAGTCTTCTAGCAGTTTCTTTGCAGCACTCCCTGTCATTTCCAGCGCCCCCCCCCCCATGAAACCTCGGGAGGGGCAGGAAAAGGAATGTGGGTGGAGTAACACAGAGCATTTCAGTATCTTGTTCTGAATCTGCTTTGGAATTGAGGTGTGGCACAGAAAGGCTGAGTTTGCCGAGGATGTCTTCTTTTGCACTCAGTTGGAGAACTGTTAGAATGAGCAAAGAAATTCACACGGTGATCCTACTAAAAAAGCACCTTCACTTATTGCTTTATGCTGCTCTCCCCCCTCACATTAGGGGAAAAGGAGGAAGAAAGCCCGTAGAATAATTAGAAGAACAACAAAAAAATTTTTTTGTCTCTCTGTTCACAAGGGCAATTGGCATTAATTAAGTTAAGGGACTGGAACGATCAAGCTGTTCATCTGCAGAAAATATGAAACACAATGAATCATTAAATCTCCAAAGAAAAAAAAGATATATTTGAAAATGAACAATAGCGTGTGCTTATGCTTCCTTAAAATTAGCTTCAGGCTGCTTGTTTGCATCCCACGATAATACCGTGCATGAAATAAAATGAAGTTTCTGTACTGTAAATTTCCTCTAGGAAAGACTTTAAAAGTACTGAACAAAATGAGCAGTGCCAGTAAGAAAATGCATCTGAGGTTCTGCTCTACCTGACCTGTTAGTAATGTAGCAGCTTTCACACACTGAATGGGAAGTGCACTGATTTAAATGAAGAACTTCCTTATGTAGTGAACGTGTAAAGTGAATTTAGGTCCTACTGACAGAATGCTCACTTTCTAATTAGATTTTAGAATGCTTAGAGTTGGAAGGAACCTTAAAGATCATCCTTCCACTAGGCCAAGTTGCCCAAAGCCCCATCCAACCTGGCCTTGAGCACTTCAAGGAATCGGTCACTGACAACTATGCTGGGCCACCTGTTCCAGTGCTTCACCATCCTGCAAGAATTTCTTCCTTGCATCTGATCTAAACCTCTCCTTTTAGTTAGAAGACATCACACCTTGTAATCAAGATGTTAGTAAAAAGGCACTTAAGGACAAATGCAACAGCATGGTGTATGTGTGGCGTAGGGGGGAGAAGTATATGTGTGCACACAAAATCTTAATCATAGACAAAGCATGCATTCTGATGTGTTGACCCAAATTAAACTAATTAACAGAGATACACCCTATTAGGCATGCAAAACCATTATGATACAGACAGTGCTATTGTATACATCTAACCTAAGGCAAAAATGTTTACAAGAAACAAATGAAATTGATGAAATTGCCCCTGTATAATAGAATTCCTGGACTGAATGTTAGAATCCCAGCCAAGATGAAAATCAATATACTTTGTCTGAAAAAATTTAAAGCCAGTCACGAATTCACGACATTCATGCTTTGCCTTAGCACAGACTTACAAATAGCAAAGTTGTTTGAATACATAATGAACAACAAACTTATTTTTTTTCATAAAACTTTAACTGGTAAGGGTGCCCTACATTGAACTTGCCACTGAAATGGATATCTTAAAAGAATCTTATGTACTGCACTATGCAATGTGCTATGTATCATCCATACGAAGCACCACCTCTAACCTCTAACAGTGATTTTGGTAATAGGCTTTTCTGATTATTAGGAAATTAGGAAATTAGGGAAGAGCCTTGCCTGCATAGAAAAGTACTTGTTGCTATAAATAAGATTTTGAAAAGCTTTACAAGTTTTTTTCTCTTCTTTTTCTTAGTATGACATTCTTTCTCTAGGCAATATTCTAAAGTTCTATGATTGTACTAAATAAGGGAATTCTTATATAACATCATGTATGTCCATTGTGTTTTACAGACCTGCAAAGTCGCAGATTGGAAAATAATGCACTGTTTTAACAGAATGGCTGAACAACAGGGAGTACCCGTCAAGGATTCTGATCTTACTCAATGGAAAGAAAAAAAAAATCAGGGCAAGCTGGCAGCTCAGCAGCTTCATTTACAGTGTGAGGACTGAGCTGGTACTGATTACCAGTGGGTGGCCTAAGACCTGTCTCTTGTGTAGAGCCAACACAAGCAGAGCTGCTGATGAGGTGATAAAGGCTTCAATGCAGCACTGAGGTGGCAATGTGTGAACTCCAGCAACCACAGGAAATATCAGATGTCAGCAAGCATAAGGTGCTTGTAGGAGGGCTGGCAAATGAAGGCCTCTCATTAATCTCTTACAGATGAATGATGCCTTTGCTGCATCTTACACAGGTGTTAAGGAGCCAGCTTGTCTTATGTTATTATCCAGAGTACAAGAACCTGCACTGAGAGCAGAAAAGCTGCCACTGGAGGCGCGCTCCCTTGCTTCCCAGTGGAATGTCTTGATCTTCTCTAGGAGAGCTAGAGGAGAGAAGGGAACTTCACAGAGCGAATCTATTTCTTCTACACAGTAACCTAGAATTTCAGAGTTCAAATAAATATTCAACCCAGCTTATAAAAAGAATATAACTTCTAGTCTTTACAAGTACTGATTAAGCTTTTAAGAACTGTAAGAGACTTAATTGTGTATTTTGTTTTTTCACATGCAGATGTATTATTATGACAATTAACAACAGATTTCTAACTTCAAACCATGACTACACAGGGCAGTTTCTCCAGAGAGTGGATTCCAAACAATCTGCAAACATCCAACGGAAGAACAACTTCCAGAGTAAGCTATTGTGAAGGCTAAGTCCTGAGATCAGAAAGATGAAAAAAACATTGGGGAATGTAATGTGCATTATGATAGTTGCTTTCATCTGAACTTTATGACAATGTACACAACACTCAAAAGGTGGCCTCAGTAATGATAGCATTATAATGGAATAGACTTTGAAAAATTCACTGCATAGTGTTACAGCAGGGAACCAAAAATACACAAGAATGCCAGAATTTGATGCCTTCTGTTTTCTTTGTTTTCACCTTTCATTGCCACTAATTTACACGACTGGAAATGCAACTGCATCAGCAAATAATTATCAAATCCTCAGAAGTAATGATACTTGGATATCTAATCATATATTTAAATTTAAATAAAACCTTTCAAATATACATTTTTTGAGATGCATTCAAAAATCGGCCATGTTATGAAGTATAAAAAATACATTCAAAATGAATCCTACAATTTATTCTGAAGTAATGTCCACAATATAAACTATGAATAAAATGCTGTAAGATGCTATGCATTTACCTTTACTAAGTTTAGAACATTTGACTGCTGGTGAATTATTGCCAATATTGGATTTGGTGTAAGGTCACATAATAGAAAGCTTTCATAATGCTGCAGCAGTTCCGAATGGCTGGAAAAGTTTTATCTAGTGTCCAGTGGTACTGTTATGCTATAAGATGTTTTTACACAGAAAAATAGTCTGGCCTAGAAAAAAAATGATGTTTAATATAGCATTTTGTTACAGCTGTGTATGGAGAATGCCACTAAGAGCTTCTGACCTTTTCTCATTATTTAGAAACAGAACCCAAGTGTGGATTTCTACAGGGTGCACAAAGGGCAAGTTCAGTGCAGGTTTGTAGGCTACTAGACCATTAGCTGTTGGTTAGAAAGCACATTTTTTGTTCATTTACTTAAAATGCACTTCCAAACCTTAGTTCAATCAAACTAATCAAACTTAAATGAAACGTTGAGGCTACCATTCAAGCAGTACATCTCGTAGTCTAGACTACAAAAACGCATCCATTGCTTTGACATCCAATCACTACTTTAATTTTATAAACAATCATTTTAATGAAGCATTATTCCTCACTGGTACGTGATTTTGGTATGATAGCCTCAGGTATGGAAGTCAAAGGCTGCCATAAAGTGATAAACTGTGCTTTAATACATGATCTTTCAAGCTTCCCATGGAAATTTAATCAGTTTTGATGCTCCAAATAGAAGTCTGACTTGACAAGTGCTTGTGCCACTACTCACGTGTATTTCATCATGTCACATTGCTGTGATTTCTTCTTCCATTTGAGCCCTCTTGGGAAGACAAAAAAAAAAATGGAGAACATAGGAATTCCCCAATATGTCTTATAGTTCCTATGGAATGAGGAAAAAAAAACAACCATATACTTTAAGTCAAGAAAGCTGTAGTTTAAAGTCTCTTCTATCTCTTGCTACTACAGTCACTATACAACAGACCAAGATCAGAAACACAGTAAACAGGAGAGTGAAATGAAAGTGAGTTTGAGGTCAAAAATCCCCTGATTTAAGCAATACAGCAATGCAGAAACAATCAAGGAACCAAGAAGTTGGTGATAAAATTGTTCTCTATGTAGTCATTAGCCTTTTCTCATAAGATATATTTAAATAAAAAATAAAAAATAAAATAAATAAATAAAAAAGCTTTTCTAGCAGATGGAGAGAAAGGACAGGCACGGTACATTCTCTTTTTAAGGAACGTTCTCTTACAAAAGTGGTTTGACAGATAGGCTAAGTTAACTTATCTTACACATTCCTATTGCTTTAGTAAGGGTAACCTATTAGTGCAGGATGATGTAACCTACATGACAAGAAGTTTAAAACTGAGGAAAGATGAAAGAAGACACAAAATGAAAGAACTGCAGTATGTGATGTGCAGGTTACCCTGTTATTCCTACCACTTTTGTCCTCCAGCTCCCATAGGTTAGAAGTGAAACATGATCTGAGTATAAGTGTGAATATATTGAAGGAGCCATAGGCAGCAACAGGAGGAGCAATGAAATTGGACAAGTATTTGACGGGTACTTCAAAGGGTTTTACTCTAGAGAAGAAAACTGATACATTTTTTATCAAATTCTTTTTTTTCCTTCTGGGGTGCACTTGCTAATAATATTCCTCGAAAAAATATTGTGCCTTCTTTCCCGTGCATTGAGAAAATTCAGGAGAATCCTGAATCACCTATCTTATTTTTTATTACTAACTGTAAAAAAGTAAACCAGTATTTCATTCAAAATTCTAATAGAAATCATTATATAAACTATTTTATTTTCTAATTTTCTTTAATAAGTCATTATATAATATTTGGCTGGCTTTGTATCTGCTACCTTTAATACAAGACTAGTTGGAAGACCTCCACTCCAAATCCATGTTCAGAATGCATAGTCACCAGGTTCAAAACAAAAGCAACATAACATTTTCCTCATTACATTTAAATTACATTTATCAGATGAAACTACCAGGTTACACAGCTTCACGTTACAGAATTGCAATTAAAATTCTGACCAAAAGGCTTTCCAGATGCATGTCTGCAAATTTCTCCCCATGATGTATGTAGGATTCCAGCAAGGGAGCGCAAAGGCAAATGAAAAAGCATTTTCATGAAAAATTCTGGAGCCTTTGCTGCCATAAGCAGAAACTGCTTAACGGGCAGGATCGCAAGACGTATGCATTCAGGTTATGTACTTAGCACGTTAATAGTACAGCTCGTGTCCAAAAATTAAGGACGTGGTGACTGATGACAGTCCTTTTACGGGCATCACATGAACTGCTAGATGTGTAACCTCAGAAAACAGGAAAGAGGTGGGCAAAGAACATTCAACATCATCTTGCTGCATTACAACTTGCTCCATACCATGTGGTTGCAAAACTTTAAACTTCTACAGCTCTTTATAAAGAGCAACTCAATAATAATGTTGTGAAAACCCCTGTAACTACACTATTTTGATGTGTTTGTCCCAGTATATTGGTGCATGAGGAAACCAATAACTAAAAGTACTTTTCTTTCCACCCCACATGTCATTCTGTGATACCAGGTCTCATCTTCTTCACTCTACTCTCCTCCTGGCACTTTAAATCTCTTGTCTCTTTGGAAAACCCTTTCCTCCTCTTCTTCTAACAGCCTGTGTAGCTGTACAACACCTTCCTTGTTTCTTTTCACATGTTTTTTCTCTGAAACAGCTCTCAAAGGAAAGGGCAAGGTAAATAACAATCATAGATTCAGGGCTCCTCTACAGAGAGGCATGAGAAGTAGAGATACAGAAACATCTGTAATAATGGGACAAATGTGTCCTGGTTGTAGTTCTACTGGAACCTCTAATTTTGAACTAGACCCACAGAATATAAGCTCGAGAAGTAATAATTAAGTGTAAAAAATTAAGGATTTTATGAAATAACAATTATTCAGTAAACGTCATACACAAATTGTAACATGGTTCAAATTGCCCTAAAGGGATCTCTTCCAAAATAAATAAAACCTCAGAACTATATTCCCATATCTAGCTCATATCTAGCAAAAATGAAAATCTGACCTCTCTCATTAGCTTACTAAGTAGCCTTTTCTCATTTGCAGTGTCTCAGGAGCCTATGAAACGTGGAATCATGTTTACTTTCAGAAGCCAACACACAAAACGATTACATGAGCTTAGCCTGATCAGTTAATCTGGTGTTTTGTAGTGTCTTCAGTTTCAAACATTAATAGTTCAATGTTCTGTTCTCCAGCATATATTCACAAAAACTCCCATGAACTTGAAAGTCCTTACTAATTACCCTAGAGATATTCATACTGTCTAGTTCTGTGATTCTCTTTTCCTCTGTTACTCCTATATGGCCAGTCTTTGTTGAAGACCACAATCATTTTAATTTTATCCAGCCCCTCCTCTTTCTTTCCCTGAGAGAATCCAAACCACTGACGTGTTCACTTCAGAAAATAATAATTCTGATGAAGAAAAGCAGCTTCCAGAATTGTTGGGTACAAAAGTTCTGCTGACATAACATATATTCTTTTCCAAAAGATGTAGGTACAAGTTCAAGGCGACCCACTTACTTCAAGGCATGTTTTACCCAGTTGATGGGGCTTCTGTAGTGCAATCACAACATCAACTGTTTATGAAATCAAAACATAACCCTTCAACCCAAGTAATGTGCTATTTTGTGAAACACTAACAAGTGAGCATCATCTGTCCTAAGGGTGAAATAAAGCAAGTGTAAAATTCACACTACATACTCTGGCTGATTTGTACACCTGATCTGGTCTATTATTCTTCACCCAAGTGAATCAATCTGAGATAAGAAATGTATTAACCTTCACCTGTTAAAGCTGTTGCTTAGCTTTGAAGAAAAATGTAATGATAATTTTGTGATGAAGTTGAAATAGGCAAGTTAATAGTATGATTCTAACTATAGCAGGCTCTTACAAAACAGTGCCTTCTAGAAAAGTACTGCTGATGTCTGGGCTGGTTCATTTAAAAACAAGATCAATTGCAAGCTATTTGTAATTACTTGTGCACTGTAAAAATTGAAACAGATTAAACTAAGAAAATGCACTGACTTAATGTCTTTAGTTTCTTCTTTAACAGAAAATTGACCAAGCCCCTGAACTTCAAAATAGCTAAGCAAAAGTAAAAGAAAAGCAAAAACAGTGATGTAAAAATTTACCTAAAAGAAAGTCACATTATTTCAACACTGCTTTCTATCTTGGAAAGATTTTAATGTGAGTAAATCTGCTTTCTGATTGACAGATTCGTTATATTACATCCAGATCTCTTTTGTGGTCCTCAAATACCCAAGTGGAAACAGTGAAAGTGAAAAATATGTCAGTCCTTTCAATATATTAGAAAGTTGAAAATGATGTGGGCAATACTTCCTTTTTTTCCTGACTTGAAGCTTAATTTAGTGCTTATACACTAAAATGACATTTGTCTTTAAAATCTGTACTTCTGGGGGAAAAGAAAGTACAAAACTTACTTTTCACACAGAGAACAATGATGTCAACAGCAAATACACAAGATTTTCAAACCACAGCACTGGAGACTTCTTTGAGAAAAGAAAGCATATATTAAAGGTGATATCTGTATGTTTATCTGACAGCTGAATCTTTCTTGATTCAAGATTCAATTTTCACAAGTTGGTGTTGTGCTATTTAGTCTTCCTGAGCATCCTGTAAAACTTTTCTGGTTTCCTGGTTCTCACACATTCTCATGTTACTCAGATGACCTGAGCTAAACCATTAAATATACCATTGTAGTTAACAGTTTAATAATATGCTGATATTTGTTCCTGATCTCGTTCCCATGAAAACAATTCTTCTTTTTATTTGAAAGAGGTCATAAAAATGCAGTATTCAGAAAACATCAACATTATTAAATCAATGCACTTACCTTAAATTCTTGAAATGAGAATCACCACATGTAAACATGTAAACTCATCTCCAACTTGCCTTCTGATGTAAGAATCTGAGGTGGATGACCTGGAGGCAGCCAGAAGGTGAGAAGTTAGTAGAAACAACAGAATGCTTGGAAAACTCAGTGCAGTTGGGGCAGTACTTACAAATCAGCTTCTTACTTAACTATAGAATCACAGAATCATTAAGGCTGGAAAAGATCTCTAAGATCTGCCCAGGGAGGTGGTGGAGTCTCCTTCTCTGGAGATGTTCAAGACCTGCCTGGACACCTACTTGTGCGACCTGGAGTAGGGAACTGCTTTGGCAGGGGGTTGGACTCAGTGATCTCTGGAGGTCCCTTCCAACCTGTACGATTCTGCGATCTAGTCTGACTGTCCACCTACCACTGATATTGGCACTTCAAACCATACCCCTAACTACTACCTCTACCCCTTGCTTAAGCACCCCCAGGGATGGTGACTCCACCACTTCCCCAGGCAACCTGCTCCAAACCACTCCAGCTATTTTTTAATATATATATTTTTACGCGCGTCATGACAAAGTAGTCCTAGATTAATTCAGGATGTCCTTCCTTAGATCAAGTAGAAGCATAGGAACCTAGATGAAATTATATATAACAAAGTATTTATCATCCATTGCTATACTTTTTGATTGTCATACTATTGTATTTTATAGTGACAAAACAGTTTCATGAATTAGATCATTAATCTGTGTTTTTTAAAGCATGGAACTGAAGCCCAAGCTTGTTTACCGAATTGTTCATGTCACTCACACAACTTCTAAGTCCTTACTAGATTCAGAACATTACTTTTATCATTCACAATATAATAAAATTAAAATAGACACTTCTCAGCAATCTGTCAGTAGAGTCTGTGACATTCAAATAACATGAAGTTCCTATCTTAAACATGTTCCTAAAATGCTGGATGAAGTCTTAATACCAGCATTACCAGGAAACATGTCTACAACATCAAATATAACTTTTATCCTCTGTGAATGCTTTGCATAGTCTGATTTCCAGTTTCTGGTCTCATTCATTAATTTCTCACCGCAATTACATGTATATTTGTGCACCATACAGTTTAGCAAAATTTATTTCTGTTCCCAGCTTTCTTAGGCTAAAGCTAAATCTTCTATGAAAATTAAAGTTTATGAACAAACACTCATCTGGAAAGATTTGGGGTGAACAATTAATCCGAGGGCTTTGCTAGCAATGCATTTCATCATGTTGGAAGACGATTTCTGTTTCTCAAAGACTTTCTCTTCACTGAACCTGTTCAGCACCAATACCAATCATTTAAAAAGATTCCCAGTCATGTCACAGTCACTAAACGTACAGCCCCACGCTCCTACACAGGTCAAATTCCACCTCTTGTGGCTGTTTTATCTATACTGCACAAGGAAGAGCCTCTGCTCTTGTACAAGGCTTCTGCTTTTTATTTTTTCAATACATATTATAGATGTGGAACTACAATAAAAGGAAGTTATGACTGGTGAAAAAGCCAGAGACTGAGTGTACAAGATGTCATCAAATGCTTCAGTTGAATTTTTCTTTTTTTACTGGGAAAAAAAAGAAACATACTTGGCTGTCTCAAATCTGTTTCATTTCAGAATTTTCATAATTGGAATTTAGTGTTATTCTCTTGTCCCTATTATTCTGCATCCTACAAATAAACTGAAAGCATGATTATTTATGTGGTTTTTCTCAGTTCCAGTCTACTGCATTCGTCACAAGACTTCTGTTAAATTCTTATTCAATAAGCACTCATATTTCTGATTTTACTTACACGAGGTGTACCAGCATACAAGATGTGGCTTATTTTTAAGACAATTTTTCCCACTGACTGTGACTAAACGCTAAAATCAATCAACTCTATCATATGTAATGGCCCACAGCTTTTGTATTTCTGTTTGAAAATGTATCAGGTTGAGATGCTCCACATAGCATTCACTCTTTTCAAACATGACGTGTGAACGAGAATAGTTTGGTACTAATATTGGCCCAGTAAGAAACCTGTCTTATGCTTGCAGTGTGGAATGCTGAGGCCCTGGAAAAATCTGACAAAAGAAATCCATTTTCCTGTAATTGAGTCTGTTGACAGTATCTGCTTTTGAAGCATCAGACAACACACATCAGTCCTCTGAGCTTTGCTTTTCATATCACAAACCTCTAGTCAACATAAGAAAAGACATGCAAGATAATAATGAAAGTTTAGAAACTATTCACAAGAATATTGAATGACTTGCAAATACAATATAGTTGGTAACTGAGGGGGAGGTCACCCCAACTAACAGATTTATGCATCTGCTCCTTTCCATAAAAAATTCACAACGCCTTTATGCCTGAATTTCATTTATACAGCCAAATCCTCCCGTAATGTAATTACTCATTATTGAGCATGATGATAGTATAGTATATGCAAGCTGACACATTATTTCATTTCCTTTGTTATTAGCAATTGCTATATATCTTAAAGCTGTATGCAAAAGTAAAGGACCTCCATTTGCTATAGAAGGTGTAAGCTTTTCCCAAATCAATAACTAAATTATGAAACAAAATAAAATGAGATTCCACATGGCTACATGAAATCCAGATTTCTTTTTTAGCTCCGCGCAAAAACAACTGTCAGCCTTCCTGCATTATTCTGCTATCGGCTTACTGGCACCACACAACAGATTTGCTTTACAAAAAAAATAAAGTTTCTCAGCTCTTTTAAAAAATTTATCAGACTATTTTCAGAACTTAGAAATCATGGCAAAAAATCATGTCTCATTCGTTTTCTGCTCAAATGAAAATTAAAAATGCTACAGAAGATTTGAGTTTAATTTTTTAACTTAGAAACAAAAATCACTACACTTTAAAAAAAATAAAATGCCTGAGTTATTAAGAGTCTGCGAACTGCCTACTGTGCCCAGGAAGTTGTGTTTTCCATTGTGCATGTCTATGTCAATATAATGACAGCACCATGCTTCAGATCAACTGGATACTAATTACAGATTTACCTGATAGACTGGAATGGCTCCCAAGGAGCTGTTGCACTCTATTTAGCAAATAAGTGATTATCCTAACAGCTACATAAGGACTTGCAATGCTAAATAATCTCATCTGGATACCATTTTGTAATCTTTGTGGTTTTTTTTTTTTAAGTTCTTATGAACTTGCAGCAATGCCTTGCAAATATGCAGTTGGACTGCTGCAGATACCTGGAGCTGCAGACACCAGGGCTCTCTCTGAACTCAAGAAGTCTGCTTGCAGCCCTTGCAGCTCCCCAGATGACTGATCTTATGCCTCTTTTGGCACTGTGAAATGTAAGAATTTTTCATGTCATGCATTCTTTGAAGTTATGAAGCATTATATTTAACAAAAAACAATCATTCTTCAAACAAACCACAATTTCATGCCTGTGATAAATTAAGAAGTAAAATGGTTAAGTAGGTTCAAAAAAGGTGAGTGGAAAAAATGAGCATGTGGAATAAAGCCAGGGTGTCTTTAACATACAGATCTGGATTCAAGTAATATAAAGTATTCATTTACTAAAAGTATGAGGATGGGTTGATTGAATAATTGCTTACAGACTGTAAATATTTTCTACTGACTTTTCAAATCATTGAAGCAGTTCAGGCTCAGATAGAACCCACAGAATATATTCTAACTCCTGCTATACAGCATAAGCAATCCCACTGCTTCACTATGGGAAGGTGTTACTCAATGTAAGCACGGTATCAGGTTCTGAGCTGTAATTATTGTTTACACAAACTTGAAAAGCCTTAGAGAAAGACTAAAGAAGACAATTTTTAATGATCACTCTCTACAGAGGTCATTAATTTGTGTCATGACCTGCTACTTCAAATGTAATCAGTGAAATGTACGGAATGTTTTACAGTCAATATAATTGCCTCTCTAAAAGTAGTAGTAATAATGAGTACACCTACAGTTGAGGCTTGTTAACTCAGTATGGAATATGTGCTCCTTTCTTCACTTTAAAGTAGGGAAATCATGCTAAGCCAACATCAAGAAGAATTAAAAACTTGCTTACACTCATTACGTGTTCTGTTTCAAAAGCACAGTAGCATCAATTGATCCCATCTGATCTGGAAAATCAACACTTACAGTTCCTGTTACGACTCATCATTCCCTCGCTCTATCACTTAAGACAAAGATGTTTTGCTGTTTTTTCACTGTTCTTGTCTTTCAGGTTTTCAGTTCTGGATAATAAAATGTAAATCATTAAAAACCCTAAATAATTTGAAATCTGAAATTTGTACACTGAGCAAATAAATGAAAATTAAACTGAAGTAAATCAAAACACACTACAAAATACACATCCATTTATAAATATTGTATACAGATTATACTGTGGACTGATTCTCATCATTTACCTAGGCTGCATCATGTCTTGCTCGCAGGAAAAGTTCAAGATTTGTGTTTAAATTATTTACATTGCATCCAAGCTCATAGCAAAATTCATTGTGTTCTGCTGGATCCATATTACAACACCAGATACTGGAAAGAAAAAGGAAGAAAGCTGATGAACCAAAGAATTTTCATAGAATTTTCGTATTTCATGATATTTTTTACTTCTTTCCTGATGTGGTAATCATGGAAAAAAGACATCTGCGAGTGATTATTAGTCTACAGCTTATCATTGCAGAACAGACTTTGAGTTCAGTGTACTTATGTCTTGGCCCTTCCTGATGAGATTTATTCGACAGAACTAATTTGAAAGCGAGATAATAATCAATGTCAGTAATTTAAGCATGCTGTTATTTTCTCCAGATACTTCTGGTGCTTGTTGCGCGGATTCTTGGCTTCTGTATTAAAAATGATCAGTAAAATGTACAAATATACAGGGGCATTCATACTGCAGACCAAAGACACGACATTGAAGACAAAAATAAGGTAAGGCCAGATATGTCCATTTCTGCTAGGAAAACTCCTTGATCCCATAGTTGCCATGTAGCAAGAATGACAGTTCTGCATAGAAATTTCTTTAGAATTATATCTTTTGTATTTATCTTGTGGTTTTATTCATTTATTTCTTATAGGATATAGGTCTGTGTTGAAATTCAAATTTTAAAGATTCAGATCTTTCTAATTTTCTCACAATCATACCAAAAGCCTTGGCGATAGCTCAAGAAGCGATTAGTAGGATGCTCCAGTTTCTCACCATTGCATGTTGCTTTACACTCAGACATACACACATGCATACTAAAGCCTTACACCTTCCTAACAGAAAATAACATTACAGTAACTCTACGATCTGATGCAATGTAAAAGGATTATCCGCTCAATCTATTCACCCAGTGCTTCCACAGATGCTAATTCAAATCAATATCTGTACTTAATAACAAGCTGAAAAATGCATGGCTGTTAAGAACAAGGTAAAAATGTAAAACACTGCGCTTTTGAAGTCTATTTTCAGTAAACAAAAGCTTCTCTGTTTCTGGAGGAAAAAATAAAGTAGAACACGTTATATCTTAGTACTGTAAAAGCTTATAAATGGGATTTGCTTAGGAATCCAAGGAAATCAGGCCCCTCCTCCTTTAAGCTCATTTGAAAATGCATTATCTTCAGAAGCGCTTACGCAGTAAGCTGGAGAGAGGCTGACTGAAAGGATCCCATCAGGATCCCACAACCCTGAGGTCATGTAAATCGTACCTCGCCAGAGCTTTGAAGTCATGTAGGCAATGTGTTTGCTGCAGAAACGCACGCACACCTCATTGTGCCTGAACGGCTGCACGTGCAGTCAGATGGGGCGTTCTCATTTCTGTCAAGCTGACAAGACTCACAATGGGGGTTTACCACGTACTTCTGTGACCAGAAGCCAAGAAGCCAGGTGCTGCCAACAGCAGACTTTCCTGTCTGTTCACCATGCCTGGGTGCTTACAGATCCTGAGGGAAATGTGAGCAGCAACTGCAGAAAGCCGATGGCACTGGGAGGAACTGCAGCAGGGCTGATGAAGCAGGAGATAAGAGAGTTTTAAATGCGTACCTTTCAGTGTTCCTGTTGATGGAAAGTAGAGCTGAGGCTGGCATTTCCCCAGTTTTTTACTGCTGGGAAAAGCTGTCCCAAGGACCAGCTGGTTCATATCCATTGAAAACTGGGGAAAAAAGTAAAAGAAAAAATAAATTAAAAAAAGAGGATATGAGCAAGATAAAAATCGTACACGGTGCTTTTTGAGAGATCCTTCTATCTAAACCTCATTTCTAGTGATACGGTTATTATAGATCTTTCCTGACAGCACTCCAGCGTTAGAATTTGAAAAAAGAAACACTGATTTCTTTCCTTGTAACCAAATATACTAAGCACACGTTCTTACTAAGGCACAGCATCATACAGACATAGAGTCGGGCTTTCAAAAGCTGTAGTTTGGAAGAGGCACAGTAGTTACAACTGATACAGTTCTGTTGAAAAAATAGAAGTGGGTGAAACCTCTGAGCAATTCAAATTGATTCTTGTGCTGATGATACCATAAGTAAAGGTTTATGAACATTGAATGAATTTTTTTTATACAGCTCCAAAGCTACCCACTGATGCTCTTAAAGTCTGAGTAGCTTTTTCTATATATGTGTGGATGAAGAGATGAATTTTTCAATGCACAATCTGCATTTTAGCATTAAAGAAAATAGCTAAAATGTGTATAATACAGTACAGGAACTACATATACTTTCAAAACTGCTGAATTTCATTGAGCATAGAAAGTAATTGCTCTTATATTAAAAGTTGAACTCTTCTGCAAAACACTTGATCCCTAATGAAACGAGTTCAATAGATACATCCCATGGCATGCATAAAACAGGGAAGTCAAGCACAAAGAGCCTTCTTTCATGCATCAGTTTTGATTGTCCTACTTTGCTGTGTCAGGAACTACAGCAAGAGCTCAAGTGTTGAAGCTTTTTGATACTATAATAAACCAAACAAAGCCCAGTTGCATATTTTAGGGTTTATTTTATGCCACATCTATACAATGAGCAAAACTGGGAGTTTTCAGTAACCACTGTGAACTGCTTCCAGAGATGATGTTTTCCTCATGGAAGGATTCTCACTAGTGTAGAAAAACCATATTTGATAGCCAGCAACCAGGCTGGCCAACAGAATTAGTGCACATTCTGTCAGCATATTTCCTCCCTCCAGCTTTACTTCTCCAATCTTTTTCAATATTGTCAAAATGAGCAATCATTTGTGATTCAGACTCCCAGAAAAGGCAGAAATCAACATACCCCAATGACGGATAAATTATTAATGCAATCCTGCCAATCACACAGAGCTCAGTGCTTTTAAAAATGGAATGAGATCATCTGCTCAGTTCTTTTAAATGAGATTCATCTCTTATTAGGGGGCATTATGTATATGCCTTGCTCTCAGAAAACCATTTTCTTCAAAAAAAGATTATTGCACTGTCTCTTCTTGTGAAATACCATGCAAGCTCTACACTTAGATACCAAATCAATTTTTTGTTTCAGGAAACAATTATATGGAATGGGTATTTTCTTTCGCAGATAGACTGATTCTGTTGAATATGAAAGCTTCTACTGCTTTCTGTTATTCGTATTCAGAACATCTCTGCTTTGAGTTGGCCCTGACTTGTACCACTCTATAAATATACAGTCAGACCCGGTGTCTGTGGCATATCACTTGTTTTGCTGCAGTAACTTCAGCAGTCTGTAATAGAAAAATTTGCAAGAGTAACTGTGCAATGCAAAACTACATACAAAAATACTGTATGATGTTCAAGTATAGCTGGGCCATGTAGCTGTCTTCTAAAACTTCAAGGCAGCAAATTTTTCTAGTATACAAAAATAATACAATGATAATAGTAATAATAATAACAACAATACAGTTGAAGACAGAAGATATTCGAAGGATTTAAGTATAAAGGAGAATTCTGAGGAATCCAGAAGCTGCTCAAGGTTGAGATTTTTGTTGAAGGTTCTCTCTGACAAATGCAGTTCATGTTAGATTTCGGGCTCTGTCCTGCCATGGCCTGGACTGGAGGCGGTGCAGAGTGGCAGACAGGAGACAACTTTATTGTCACATCTCGTGAGAGGGCTGTGAAATTGTCTCTGTACCCCCTCACTCCATAGGACATATTCAGATTATTCAGGCATCATAATGCAGTGTCTAGGTGCCATTAAGACAGTGAACACAAAGAACCTGCAACCAAACTCAAGTTGCAAAAGTAGAAAAATGTCGTATTATCCCTATTCCCTTGAGTATGCTGGACTAGCAAGGTGGAATCTGATTTACATTATATTTAGATAGTTTGAGAGATGAAATATTGACATCACAAGGACAAAACACTGATTCAGAGTACACAAGTGTTTTCTATGTAATGAAACTTAAATATTTTCTTAGCAAAAACATCAGTAGAAAACTCTAGCACAAGCTTAACTGCCTTATTTTACCTAGGCCAAAAAGGGGCACTCTTTCCAAGGCTCTTGCTCGCCTTCATTAAGCAGCAGATATTTTTATCTGTTGTGTTGATAGAAACAGTGGTCTTCAAAGCTCTTTAAACTGAGCTGCCAAAATACAGCATTGGGATTTTGCTGTTTTATTTTATATATTTCAGCTCTGTATTACAAGTACTGACAATCATCGTATTGAACACATCTTCTATGATATGGAAAGCTGTCTGATTCTTGTGGTCGTATGCCATGGTGTCATTTAACAACATGTATTCCCATCTGTGAATTCTCTTTCTCGCATTTGGCTTGCACTTTATTTCTCTCATCTAGAAGTCTGGCAATAGTTTCTCACTGTTGTTCTGATAGCAGTATGGGTCAAACTCATTCCACTGTGAACGTGCATTTATGCATTTGTACTTGGAGAGAGTGATTGATTGGTATCAGGCAGAAGTGACTTCTGTTAGATTTCCAGCACATTATTCTGTGGCTAATCAGCTCTACTGAAGGTCACTTAAACCTAGCAGACATGACTCTAATGCATAGAGTTACTTATCTGATGTCTGTTTTGTCACTGATGTGGCTAGAGTGCTCCCAGAAGTTACTAAGAAAAAAAAAGAAAATAAAAGTGGACTATGTATCTGAGCAAGTAATAGGAAGCCAAAAAAGTAGCTGTGCTTATATATCTGTGTGGTCTCTTTTTAAATATAAAGTTGGTGGATTTGTTCAGTATGAACTAATGACAGGACCGTCTGCCCTTGTCTAATCAGGAAAGATTAATGCGAAATAGTCCTTGGGATTTTTTATATATCCCAGGGGAGGTAAAAGACCATTAATAATCATTTAGATGTTTAAACGCTTAACAGTTCTGGAAGACATGCACCATAACCAATCTTCACCAAAAACATCACAGAGATTTGCATCACGACTTTGCCTTTCAGTCTGAATCAGAACAGTGCTCAAGTGAACACTGTCATGAAGAGCAGACGGAAGATCACTCTCTCCCAAAAGGAGCTTAAAATTCAGTCATATTGATTTCAAAGATTGGAATTCTTCTTGTATAATTAAAAACCATAAATCCATTCAGTTTTAGATCCAGTATCAAAGACTGCAGCTTGAAATATCCCAAGATTACTTTTCCACTCTGGCTTGTATCCAAGATTGGCCCTAGAATTACTAGATATTTGACAACTAGCAGACTGAAACTTCCAACTCATAGAAATTAAATACATGGTTGGATTCATCAGGTTGTAGACATCTAAGTATAAGGATATTTATTCAACTATAATTTTTGGCAATTTTGCATCCAGTTGCACTGGAACATAACTTTATTTTACAAACAGTCCAAACAGTCCAGACACAGATTTCTTTAACAAAAGGTCAGTTACTTTGTTGTTGTTTGCGATTGCATTACTCTCATGTTTTAATTACCATGCAAACAAATTTATATTGCGTATTTCCCAGTAGCAGGTAAAACTGTGCTGCCTGCACAGTTCCTCATTCTCCTCATTCATTGGCTTCAGTGATGCTATTTGTTTCAGCAGGATTTGGTTTCAGAAAGCTTGCCTGTCATTTGACAATAAAGCGAAGCGTGTAACATTCGGCCAAATTCTGTTCATCACATTGAGTTTTACTAGGATCAACAAGACTGTCTAAATTAGTTCAGCGTTACTTCTGGCTGTTATAGAGCTTCTAAAAAAGCAGCCTTCAAAACTACCTCCACAATTTCCCTGATCTTCCTTTCGCTAATGAAATAACAATGTGTTTGCAATAAATATATCACAAAGTTCCAGAGAATCTTGGCAGGTGAGCCAGTTTCAGGAACTGCAGTACATATTCTTGTTTTCTCAGTTTTTTTCCCAATCAGCCTGATTGTTAAAGAGGTGAAATGGATTAATGCTAGTTTCTAGACAGAGAAATAGAATCAAAAATTGAACTTAGACTGCAAAATTCCAGAGCATGTCTCTGACCTAACATCAGCTAACTATCTTTTGTCAACACTACCTTCAAGTCTACTCCCAGCTTGGAGGGTTTTTTGGGAGTCATCAAATCTTTGTTCCACTGAATTCATGATATGGAGAATTGTACAGAAATTATTATCCATTATTCTGTGGACTCATAATTCAGCAGGTGGCGTTTTTACAGCCTCACACATTTAATATCTGCACACGTATGCATTCATGCATGTACATGCACAGAATACCCTCCACAGTTTTATATGGAACTTTCTTGTAATGTGAACAGAGAAGCCATGACGAGCTGCAGCTTTAAGTATTCCTTCTAAGCAAACATAGCACAGAAATTTGGTGAGGAAGATATGGGATTTCAGTAGAGTTGAGAATTCTAAGATCAAGAATCTAGATGTGGTATTAAAAAACACAGCAGTACATCAGTAGAGATATTTTATGGCACTAGAAGCATAGGAGAAATACGAAGCTAAACTTAGGAAGTCAAAGGGACCCATAAAGGAGAAGAAAGGAAAATACCATGGTTATTACTAAGTGTCTCACAAAGGCAATGATCACCTTTGGAATGTGCATAGCCATGCTATCTTATACAAGTTAGAAAAATGGAGCACTGAACAGGAGAATGTTACATTGCATAAAGCTCTATAAAGGGGCTAAGCAAAACATCACAGTGCTGACTTCATCCCATTAGGAATGTAGGGAAATCATGCCCCCACTCTATCAATTTGCCAGTCCCTGCTTATGCTGTAACAGCAGTTCTGCAGAACTTAATTAACTGGTACCTGTACAGTACTGCAAAGTTAGTATCAAAGGAGCGAAGCAAATGCAAACTTTTTTAATATCAAGAGCTGGTCCTTGGAAAGATAACAAGTTTTGCTGCTCATATAGAAATGGGTTAAGCATCTAAAACAAAGCAATGAATTGACAAGAAACTGAAAACCTATAGTCTTAATTGGGGTCTGTAAGGAAAAAACAAAGAAACAAAGAAAGAAAAAACAAATGAAAAAGTGACCCGTGAAAAACTGTAGCATTGTTCCTCTATGTTGTACTGAGATCCTCTTGGGTGCGACTAAAATACAAAGCAGGAGAAATAGCAAATCCTATAAATAAAATACAAAGGACAGAAAGTCTTTGAACTAGAAAGGCAATACTCTCCACATGGTTAACAGAAAACTCAGAAACCCTTTTATATGGTGTGGTTGTTACCTGTGAATAAGATGCCCCAGAGGACACAAGCTTGCTATGGAGCAAGTCGGACCCAGCCCTTCAGGATAATGCCGACATTGCACGAGGCAGGGAGAGTCCTTTCTGCTCTGATCCTCATGGAGAGTGAGACCATTGCAGGAGAATATCTAGTGAACGTGTAAGGGGATATCAACACCTCGTTTCTACAGAAGAAATATACTCTCCCTGTAATACTGTCGCAGCCAGTGACAAGATATATTTGTAGGCTCCTAGAAAAATATGCTGTTAGGCAGCTACTCTCTGTAATGCAGAATCGCTGTGCCAGGTTCAGATGCAGCCATTAATGACTTTCTGACAAAACTTTGGTTGTAGCTTCAGCACCAAGCAAACATGCCCTTTCAAATTGCCACTTTATTTTTAGCATCTCCATCTCAAACTACTCGTAGTATGTGCTGCTCTTACATATTTTTTCCTACACATACATTCACATGATCCCAGAAACAACAGTCTGTTCTAACAACATTAGTATAACATCTAATAACCATTGAGCACTTCCAAACCACTTGTCCATCACATATTTTTCCCTTCCTTATAAGAATTCATCAAGCACAGGAGCAGAAGCTATTTTTGCAGGCCCATGTGTGAGTTTTCAGAACACATCTGAGGATGGTACTAAGGAAGTGTATTACTTAGTTTGACATATTTCATAAGCCTGTCAAGCGGTTTGATCCCCACATTTATATCAGCATCTCCAGAAAGCTTCTTATGTAAGAGATGATAAAGATATTTTAATAGCTCTATGCCTGTTTGTTTCTGAGGTTCCTCTGAGTTTATTGCAAGACCAGAAAAACAGGGGAAAAACCTCCCACAGTGAAGGAAAGCTCTTAGATGGTATGGCAATGCTGCCAACAAAGGATCACCTTGGCAGAGCCTTTTCAAGTGTTTATCTTTGTCATATACTCTGTGTTTTCAGTCTGCACTGTGAGCAATCTCACCTGATAGAACTGATATGTTCACTTCCTCATTACCTCTAAACTTAGACAGACAGGGATCTCGGTCCTTGGAGACTGTGTGCTAAACTGCTGCCCTTGAATATTGCACGGAAGAGCCAGTTCCATAAAAAACAAATTGTCTATGCTAAAAAATATGTACTGCACGTACAAAAGTATGAACAAGGAATATCTCAACCTAATATTCAAAGTCTCTGCAGTTCCAATACCTCTACTGCTAAAGCTTTTTTCATGTCTATCAGACAGAAAGACTGCTGTTGAGTAATCCCAGGTACTTGTAAGAGCATACTACAAATCTGTCTCAAGGTGTGTCTTGAAATAAAAGACAATAAAGTTGTAATGAACACTTTTTTAATGTTCCTAATATATTTTAGGACACTTCACATGCATTATCTTGTGGACAAATTATAGTGTCTTACAAGACTCCTGGCCTAGTTGTTTCACACAATTTTTAATAACATTTGCTCCAATAAAACACAGGCCTACGAAGCTCGAATAGTTACAATCATAAAATATTGGCACAGATACACACCAGCCCCTTCGAAATATTCAGATCAGCCCCTCTACATGCAATGTTCAATGTACATGAGCATCAGCACCATTTTTAAATGACACTGGGTTACCATGAAGGCCTGCAAGTAAGAATCTAATACTTGAACTTGAAAAAAATCACATCCATAGGTTGTACTCACATCTGAAATTAATTAGATTTGGGTTTTAAAGAGAAAGCTCAAAAAACAAATTGTGATTAAAGAGTTTTTAATCACTAGGGCTCTGTAGTGCAGGATGGCCATTAATGATGTACCAGCATGTACTCAGTAGTAGATAAAATGTATATGAAACTATCCATGAACATCCATGGGGGCATTTCCTTCCACACACACAACCTACCTCACACAGCAATGCAGACAGCACTAGATGATCTGTAAAGGTAATAATACCACAGCTTGCAAGTTCTCCTGTTTCAATAAATAAATGAGCTACTTCTAGATCACATCTTCCACTGTCTGTTTTTTCTCTCAATCTATTCTCTTTCTTCTGATCTAGCTCTTGATTTAGTCGTTGGCAATCCTGCCTGCAGCAAATGGATTGGAACTAGATGATTCTCAGATCCCTTCCCAGACAAGCCAGTCCATGATTCTATGTCTATCCCACTTAAGAAAATACTACCCCCTATTTCCTGTTGGTGAACTGCAGTGAAAAAAGTCTGTGATTAAACTGGAGATGCAGCTCAAAGCTTGGTTCATAATGCAAGGTCCATCCTTACCTGTTTTTTTCTGCTGTAGGGAGGACAGCAAGTAGGAGTACTCCACTTCTGAGAAGAACTGCAGAGGGCTGCTCTCATAACATCCTACAGTAAGGTTTTTCCACAGTTCTGTCATCTAAATTACGCGCACACACCGAACATTTTGTGAGCCTTCTGCACCAGGAAGAATTTGCAGTCACCTGCAGTGCATTAACACAGAAATAAAATTATTTCATCTATTCAAAATAGTGGTGATGTCTTAATCCTGCATTTAAACATCACAGTTCAAAGCATCAACTAATTGTAAGTGCAGACTATACAGTTGAATTGCATCACATGTACCCGCAACCACACACAAATAATCGAGATGAAAGGAAACAAATGAAAACAGCATATAATTCAGCAGAGTCTTAGATGGAAGTGGAGTATAGTATAAACAGCAATACACTTTGGTACAGGTAAGTCCCACTGAAACCAGGGATGCACTTTATAATCAGCATGTAGTATAAAACCTACTTGGAGGCAAACTGACAGCATATTACATAGTGTTCAGAGGAAAAATACAGGGGTTGCTGCTGAATTTCTGAGTTGGAGGCTTTATCTATACCAGAGTTGGTATTCAGATGCAATGTTAGAATGAGAACAGAATGTTTTATCCAGTATCCAAACCTCTTCCCAATGAGGTTAATTGAAAAACTCCCATCCATTTAAATGAATTGCAGCAAGATGGATTCTTAGTCTTTGGTTTTGCCATGTTCTGTTAGCTTTCATGTCTATTACTTACAAATTATTTTCAACCTTATTTCTTATGCTAAAAGTACTGCATTAATTTGCGGAGGTCCAAAAGAATCCAGCCTGTTTTAACGAGTTTATTGTGAATTAGGTCAAATTTCTTTTGGAGGATAAAAAAAGCTGTGTATTTTAAGACATGAAGTAAGCTAAAGTTTATTATTTTTTGCGGAAAACAAGTAGTGGTATAGATTGGTACATCTCTCCTTTGTTCTGGAAAACAGCTCATATCCATTAAAGTCTTTCATGTTGCACTTCAGTAATTATGACCTGCTACCCACACAAGTTTCTAACCAACGCCTGACTTCTGTACGTGCATGAAATATTTCTGAGTCCCAGAAGATTGCTGCAACATTTGGTACAGCCAAACATCTTGCTTAATTCATTATCTACTATTTAAAATTTTGTTAGAATTCCAAGCGTGAAGAATAAAAAAAGTAGGATAAAAAAGTTAACCAATCACCCACTACCATTAACAACATAAATAAATCAGAAAGCCCATATGTTTAAATTCTGGAATCCTAATTACGTGATGAAAAACTCGCATGACAGAAATAGCACAAAACCCAGTTTTAGTCTATCAAAAGCACAATAGGGCCACACTTCCAGTCTGTAACTGACATCGACAGCAATGCCTTTAACAAAACGTGTTTAAATGAATATGTAGCTTTATCAGTTAGGATAATAAACATCCCCTCCTGATGCTCCTATACACTGTAACATACTCCTGAAAACACAGGTCAGAGGTAGACAAAAAGCTCTGTTGTCAAAGGTCCAATCCCAGACCAAACTCTCCAATATGCACAGGGAAGCATGACTTACTCCTTTTCCAAGTCTTTACTGAAATAATCAGGAGAAAATTCAGTATGTGTTACAGAAACACAGAATGGCCCAGGTTGGAAGGGATCTCAAGGATCATGAATCTGCAAACCCTCCCTGCCACTGGCAGGACACCAACCTCCACATTTAATACAAGATGTAATCTAGTATTTTAACACTAGGAGTATTTTTCATAGGTCCTTGTACTGCAGGACTCAGGAACAGAACTGACTGAGAGCTGACTTCAGTATTTCAACCTGGAGAGGAGGATGGCATTCTTCATTAGTCAAGTCACCTTTGACAAATCATTTAAGGTCTGCACAAAGAATCTGATTTTACTTGCAAGAATATTTAGCAGGTACTGCAGGAATCTAAGAAGTGTCATCTGCAATGACACACCAAAAGATCTGCTTCAGGTACTTGGAAAACAAGGAAGCTTGTGGGATACGTCATCTACCTAGTGGTTACAGCAGAAGTTCCCCCAAATAAATGAGTTGTGGTAGCCAAACAAATAGGCACTGCTGTCAGGTAGTTCTCAGAACACAAAACTACAAAATTTTCTCAGTGGCAAAGTAAGATTGTAATAGTCAACTGATTACACAGCATGGAGATTTCATACGTTGAAAATAGAATCTAGGTTTTGTTGTTATCCAAAAAGGCTGGCTAAAATTACTGACATAGAGTTAATAGTGTCTCAAAGTCGGAAAATGTAGGTTGGAAAAACAAGGAACCTTTGGGTTAGAAAGCTGCCTTTGAATTCCTAAAATTACAGTAAGAAGAAATACGTGTGATTAGAAATCAATAAACAAAGCCTATTAGCTTCCTGCTTAGGAAGCTATATGTTTCCTATATGGAGGAACATTTAAAATCATTTCTCTATTCTCTATTACCATTCATAATGGCAAAATCATGAATAAACCTAATGAAAAATATGTTCCATGTAAAGAATAGTAAAGAATATGCTTGGCTACAGCTTCACTTTTGTTTAACTCTAGAAATATTGCTAATTAAATGTTCCTCTATCTTAAAATATTGCATCTGGTACGATAGCTCTCCTCCTGGCAGTCTAACCACCTTCCACTGATGAAACCTCCAGGAAAGAAAATCAGCTTTATTCTACTTAACAGTATCCCAGCTAGCTGTTACTGACCAGTTATAAACGTATCTGAGTGATGGGAAAAGTACGTAATGTCTTTAAATGTTGCTGGAGGCTACAAAATAGGTCTAAAGCACAGTGAAAATAGCTCACACAAGTAGCATTCAATCTTTTGAATACTTCCCTGTTCACAACATGTGGCCGCCTCTGGTTATACATCATTTGAGTTTGCAAACTCACAAACACTGTGTACACTGGACGAAAGGTACTCTGTCTTCTGTTCGTATATAATAGGAACCAGCCCAATAGCAAACTCAGATTTCTCTCTCTGCAAACGACTTCTGTAGACGACAGCCATCCTGACAATGGACAGACCCATTGTAAGAGGTATAATCAGTCTGGTCAAACTTCTTCCACAAAGAAGGGAAAGAAACTGCGGATCAGAGAGAGAGAGCAAAGGATAAACATGAATCTGCAGTGCACCCTTGGGGTAAGGACATCTCACTGCACAGTTCACAGGAGCGCTGGCAGCAGGTCAAACGAACCAAACACTCCCTTTTATTTAGCATGTGGGAGATCTCAGCTGGAGCTAGCTGGGAAGCAGGAGTGCACAGCATCGTGGACGGGGAAGGCAGGACTAGGCTCTGCTCAGAGACTATCAAAAGGACTAACGTGAACAGTGATGAGACACAGCAGTTATGAGACAACCACAACTGGATATACTTAAAGAGAGTGTTCAAAGTGAGGGCGGTCAGCCGTTGGCACACACCTTTGAGGTACTTAAAAATTCTCAGAATGAGACCCAAAGCAACCTGATCAAGCTCTGAAGTTTGCTCTGCTCTAAGCAGATAACCTTCTGAAGTCCCTGTCAATCTGAATTGTTCTGTATTACTAGTTCAGATATAAACATGATCTTTCCACAACACCATAGATAAGAGAATATCCCCTCAGCTTCTAATAAAACAAAACAAACATGGCAGAAAGAACGTACTCTTATCCAATTTATATCTGTGACTTTCCTGTACAGTAACAAAAGATATCTCCACTATCCTGTGTGCCAGTAAAACTTCATCAGTTTCTCAGTAGTAGACACTGTGAAGGCTAAAAAGGCCTGCTGCTCCCTGGAAGCCGACCCCAGCTCTGCCTGCCAGCCCAGCCCAGCCTCACTGCCATGGGTGAGCTTGGCTCCTGGTGAGGCTGCCCTGCCTGCAGGAGAGAGAGGCTGGTGTTATCTCGGGCTCCAGCCTTTCAGTTATCACAGCAGTGACTGTAGAAATAGAGGGAATCTCGGCAAGTAAAATTCTTAGGAGTGTATTATCCTTCCACATCATGGTTTTGTCCAGTTTAACATGCAATTACGGCAGAAAAAGGGTTGGCTGCCTGCATTGGAGAGCCCAACAGGTTAGAGTTAGCAAAGGGGTTTCTCCTCCCAATGGATCGATAACTGCGGTGTGGGGGCCTCGCAGAATTAGAACTTAATTGCAAGTTAAAAAAAAAAAAAGCAGAAATTAAGTTTGATTCTGATATTCATAGAAATACAAGAGTGCTACAGTTATGTGCACCAAGCATGAAAGTGGTGAAATATCGGTTTATTTTACCACTATCTGTACTCTGGTAACTGGAAAGTAAATACAACGGTGATGCAGCACTTTCCTGTCAGTAAATTAGGGAGCATTATTAAAACAAGTATTAATAAAATAAAATCTGCTAAAAGATTATTTATGCTTGACAGCAACTTCTGCACGTTTCAAGTTTGATGATGATTTTATCACTCAGGCTTTTAGAAATGTCCTACTTAGCTTTATTGAAACTATTAAAAAAAAATGTTTTACACCAAGTTTTTTGTTCCATTTGGGATTACTTCCAACATAGTTGGCAGGTTTCTTTTTTCTTACAGAAAGATGTTTTACTTCCTGGAATTGATAATTGATTTGAGTACTTTAAGAAGGTTTTTGGAAAGGATCTTAGTGGAGTGCTTAACAGAACGTCAATCGTATGTTCCGTCATACCTTCTTACTTAACTGTGTTTTCTCGTACCAAACAAGATCCTTTGCAGAGCTTGATGCTTAACAGTAAGTCAGCTACAAAGTTTTCATTTGTCCTGACATTATTTTTTGAATCAACAATAAGCTGAGTACCTTGGAAAGCATGTTGGAGGGAGAGATCCACAATCTTGTAGCCAACAGCTCTGCAGGTGAGCTCAGGGAGGACTTCACCTCCTGTTGTAAAGCGTTTCCTCTGGTCACGGGCCCACCAGTTACACTGGGACATAAGAATGAGCTGTCAGTCCTCACCAACACTGCTCCACTTTGAACTGATGGTAAAACATTCACTTCAAGACAGAAATGGGACTCAGGTGTGAGGTAACCAAGTGTCCAGATTGTATTTTCTTCATCCTTTCCAAACAGCCCATTAGACAAGGAAGAACACCAGGCAGGACCCACTCTGCTGCACAAGGGCAATGACCCCATTTGCTGCTCTGGGGCTGTTATTCTGCAGCACCCTATTTCTTGTGCAGACACTGGTTTTACTTGAACAAACGGCACAAACAACCACAGTCTCCCTAAGGAAAGTCAACTCCTCTTTCCCTGAAGCTATTCCTATCTTTTGAGCATCTCTTCCCAGCACCTTATTTTATCTTATCTGCTTTTGGCCTCTCATCAAGCTGGGACTGTGCTACATAACCAGTGCTTCAACTAGCAAAAACCACTCAGCTGTAATGCTTCAACAAAATTAGGCAGAGCTGCTTAATTTTGGGAATTGCTGTTCCCCACATCCAGTTACACAGGTGTTGCACCTCACCTTGCCTCTGCACAGCTCCCATCACCGCAAAGCAGAAAGTGTCACGTGGACTAGTTGGTGTACAGACCCAAATACTGAGACATCAGCACATCAGAAAACATTAGATCAAAAGAAGACAACAAGGAATAAACTGACATTTTCCACATAATAAATAGCTTATCATTAGCGTTACAGAAAGTGTTGTGACAAATTTAATTTTGGAACTATTGACAAGAGCCTGGAAGTTAATCTTTAATCATGAATTTTTTAGAGCTACCTTTAAAAAAGAAAGTCTCCACTCTTGCTCTGATTTCATGTTTGGAATTTATTGGCATAAAAGTTAAAATTCCAACCTGATCTCTAATCTTCACCACAGGGCTTTTCACATCCACTTGTGCTGCCACCAGAAGTGAGAATCTACTTAGGCTTCACCTTGACAGAAATTTTACTCAGCTCTCATTTAATTATAGTGATTTGAATACTAACTTTCACATGAAGACGTGATCAAGCATTCACCACTTAGAGGTTACTCACCAGTCTAAGATTAAGTTTTCTTTTCAAACTAGGTTTATTAGCCTTAACCCTAGATCTGCAGGTCACAGCCATGGGACTTAAAACAGTAACACAGTTGTACCCAAGCACTCTGAGCTTAAGATATTTTCCATGATTTCATAACATCTAGCACTAAGTACCCCTCCCATTTATACAGTAATTTAGCAACTCATCTACTTGATACTTTATTCTGCCTCCTCCCCCCTTTTTAACTCCTGAATAAGAGCTGACTAATAATTCCCATACATTTGTAGGATATGGAAATGCTATCCACCTCACTATCTTGCTGTAACAGGTCCATAAAAAAGTTAACTTGACCAATGACAGCATGTCATTGTTGGAAACATAATTAAAACTCAGGAATTCTTAGCTATAACAGCATTAATAAAATTGGTTTGTTGGATAATGCCTAAAGCAGAAGAGGAGGAAAGCTCATTTTGGGTCTTGCCAGCTCAACATTTAAGTTAAGCTCAAAACAAATCTGAACTCTAAAAAATAAAAGTATTCTCAGAGCCAACTGAGATTAAGAAATGGTTTAAAGATAACACAACTGCAGAGAATTTAGTTTTTTGAGTACATTTGAAATTAATCGATAGGATCAAATCAGTATTTCTCTGATATTTCAGAAAGTAACATCGACTTACAATATTTTTCCAAAGGCAGAAGAGGCATGTTTAGAAAAAGGTTAGTATCTGGAATGCATTTTCTGGTTTTCAAAAATGGACCACAACCAACAAGAATTCACTCGCTGTAACTTTATAAACCCATAATTCTCTACCTCTGCACAAAAGCTCAGTGTACCTACTTGATGTAAACTTCAGTATTTACAAGGTTTTACAGGGTCAAAATCAATTGCTTATATTCATGTTCCAACTCGTGAAAATCTTAGAAGTCAAAAGCTGCTTTCTTCACACTCTCAGTGTGAAGATGAATCAAGATGAATAACTGCTGGCATTTTGATGGTATCAACATGCACACACACGTATATAATACCTTCCTCCTCTTCACAAATGTTTTTGGGAGCAGTAGTTTTAAATAACCTAGTCTCCAAGGAAAAAAAATATATAAAGAGCATAGATACTCTATTGTTTTGCTAAATTTACAGATGTTGATTAGATAATGCAAAAGTCTGATTGTATTGCACTGGGTGCAGTGAAAGAAACCCCTGATTATTCCTTATCTGGCTGCCAAGTTCTCAAGGAGTGGACAATGAGAACTATGGCATAATAACCCAATACAAACAAAATATATTCATTTTGCAAATATCAACATCTATTTGCTTGTTAGAGTTTACAGCAGTACTGCATGCTTGACCAAGAGACATCTGCATGCCTGTTCTAAGGGACTGTGCATGAACAAAGTCCCAGTCAACTTCCCACGCTCTCAGCGTGTTCTTGTGTGCAAAGGGCACAAGATGCCTGGCAGCTGTTGCTTCGTAAGTCTAACAAGAGTAGTAGATATTTATTCTCTTCCAGCAATAGTTTCATTTTCACTTTTCTGATCATTAGAAATATGTATGTCCATAAGACAATGTTGATATGGCTAAAATAGTTGAAATTAGAAAGCTTACTAGAAGCTCAGCTACGCTTATTATTTCATAACACAAGTAAAAGGCACAGGCGATAGAAAACGAACAGGAACAGCAAGCTGTGTTTTAATTTCAGAGCTCACTGGTAGAGAAGGAGTATACCATTAATAAAAATTTTACAAATATAGTGACATGCAAGAAAATTTCAAGTACTATTAATATCTATTACTACATATGTAGGACCAATTAATTTATTCTTATTCTTAAAGATAATACGTCTCACGATCATTTATCTTCTTTAATCCCACCAAAGAGTAGAAATCCTTCATGCAGCAGAAAATTGCTTTTAATTTTTGCCAATTTACAGAATGTAAAGTGTCCCTGGGACAGAAGTAGGCTCCTTCATCACTTCTTTCTTTCAAAAGGAAACGTAAGAGTTACTGAAAATGTTTTCTAGTAAATGGCACCACTTCAACACTTCAGTGCAGGGCTGAACAGCTTTCTAAATTTCACTGCACTGTGGTTGTCCTCTCAGTGTAACGCATCAATTTTGAGCCCGTTGTGACAAAGACTATTTAAGAATGAAAAGAAGCATCACTCACAAACATTCCCCTTCCTGACTTTCTTCAATTCCCCCTCCTTAGCAGTTTTCTTCTTTTGGAATCCCTCTCTAATCACCATCTAGTGGACATAAAGTCAATGATTTTGAGAGGCTGGTAACAGAATATAAACATGGTTTTAAAATCACAAGATTCTTATCTGAGCTTTTAAAACCATACAGGCCTTTCAAACCTTTACCACTGGTCCTCTCAACCTACTGCAAAGGCACGTAAGTCCAGACAACTATGGAATGGTTACCACAGCAGATACAATGAGGACATCAGGGTAGCATCATAATTGCCAGCTCAATGGATGAATCTAAAACTCTGCAGTATGTTTGTCATGGTTTTATCATTTTTGGTTATCAGTATTCCACACCATAACAACATGCAGTGCACTGGGAGTTAAAGAGTTAATGCTCCAGTCCCATGGAAGCAAATCAAAGAACAAATCCTCAAATCAAGTATCTCTGGTTCTTGTTAGCTGAAAGTTTCATTGCAGGCATCAGGTGAAAGAGTAGAAGTGTAATGGCCTTCAATTCTCTAGAAAAATAGAATCTCTATTCATTAATTTCTAACTTACTGGGGTTCACTGGGAGACAAGAAACAAATTTAGTGAAATATGGATGTTTCAACATTTTCCCTTCCTCACTAAGAAAAAAATTCAATATTTTCAGGCAGAGCGTATGAGACTTAGCCTCCTCAAAAATCACATCATTCTATTCATCTCTTAATGCGTCTTGCCTTGAGTTTTCTCTTACTGCAAATGTTTAACATTATTTACCCTGAAGTCATCCTTGTACATTATAATTCAGTGTACCAAATATTCATTCCTTTTGCCACAAGTAATTTAAAATTTGACTGAAATTTCCAACTGAAATTTATTATCTCATATTTTCCCCCATGGTTCATAAGAAATGATATTTATAGTCAATTGGATAATTGCTCTTTTGTATCAGCCCCTAAAATAATATCCAGAGCTTCGTACAACAGCAATTAAAGAAAACATGAGTTCTGACACCAGTCTTATTTTTATAATTGCAAGAGAAAATGTGAAACTCAGATGGGCCTTGTTAGTGCTAACTGCACTCCTACTGACTCCAATTTGTTTTGTTCTATTAATTTATCATCTCACATTTGGAATCATTTTATAGTCTGCTAGGAAAAGGTCTCAGAAGCATAAAGCAGTGAGATAACAGAATGAAGATGCAGCTAACTGTGATATTTCAGAGCAATTTGAGTACTATTTGTGGATACACTATTATTCTAAATGCAACCCTGCAGATTTTTATGTCTACAGCATATACGACATTGTTTAGTATTACCAAATCTGACAGTCTGAGTGGCAAAAAACAGTGAACCACATCTACGTGAGCTTGCAACCCTAACTACAGTTCTAGCTGGAGAAGACCTTATAATTCGTTCACCTGTAACTGACGTACCTTTGCACTGATAAGGATGGCTTTCTCAAGTCTGTCCAAGTCAAACCTTGAACAGTTCATGCAGGAAGATAAAAAAAAACGTCAGGACTGTACAAAATGGTGTAGGTAACTTAGATTTTATACTTTGCTTGCTTACAAGAATAGAAATATATTTAATGTTAATTCAGAAGCGGCACTGAAGACACACACCACAATGCTTTATTATTTAGACAGAGCCACATTCAACTTCTGGAGACTTTTAGTCTGCTTGACTGATGTCAGGATCCTCAGAATTAATGGCTTTTGTTCCATACCAAAAATGAATGTATTGCTTCATGCTTTTCTTATTGTACCTACTCAGAATTCCTGCCAGCTACCAGTAGACAAGGACCAGATGAGACTGTGATATATGGACAGTTCTTTCCTAGATGATAAACAAGCATTAGATAGGAACATGAAGAATGTATATCTACCTGTAATCAGTGAGAACCGCACAGTTTGCATGCTTAATTTCCTTCGTGAATTTCTGCAGCACCAAAAGATACCAAGACTTACAAACTCATTATATCTTACTGTTCAAAGCTATAAAAGGCAACAATGAACCCACAAAGGGAGCTGAACTCATTTTCCAGGGTTTTGCTTTCCAGATTACTGTCATCAGTGGTCATCAAAGGCAACTCACTGAATGACACAAGTCCTCTGAATAAGTAACATCACCTTCCACACAAAACCTGAAGGCTCTGTGATGCTAGAGATACTGCACTGGGAAGACATACCTGTTTTTTAGTTAGATTCCAAGCACGATTCACCAGCCTCTTTGTTACTCTGCAATTGGAACTGCCACGCTCTTTTAGTTTCCTGTTTCATTAGCTACAATTTTTTGTTTTTATTTCTCAGCAACGTTATTAACACATTTAAGCACAACGGATGTTAAAGTAGGCTGCATGTCTCTGCACAGAGCTAGGCTGAAATATGAATCACATGTACAGTAATTTGCCTTCATTTTTTGTAGACAACGTTATCAGTCTCCAAACGTAAACATATTCCTGTATTATGATACACAGAGACTCTTAAGACTAGTTTACTTGACAGCAGTCTTTACACTGTTATGAAAATTACTGCATGCATTTTTCACCTCACAAACACAACGGGAGGTTGGGCCTGTGGTAACTGGTTTGAGGAAAGCCAATTCCCCAAAGGTCAAACCTGACAGAAAGCAAAGACCCAGAAAACGTAAGAAATTAAAAATCATTTTTAGCATAAATAAAAAATTCCAAGTTTCTTTGAAGTGCTTAAAAATCAATGCCGGATTTCATTCTACGAAGGAATGCCAGTGAACATAACGCACAGAGAAACCCAATGCACAATATCAATTAGTACCAGCATCCAGCTTCAGCTGAGGAATACCAAAATGGCTGTGAATACCTTCAAGTGGGACAAAATACTCAGCAGTGCCTGGAGGCAATTAAGACGTGCGAACGAATCCTGTCATGATTTTAGGACATGAGCAAAGTTTTGTCCTTTCATGTCACACAGCTCTCCACTGGCAATCCCTCACTACTAATCATGGCTAAGCTCCCTTCAGATTCTAGGTGACTGGCACAATTGCAATTCACCCTACTCTGAGTGAAGTAAGATGAAGCCCATCTTCACCACGGCATTGCTGTGATCATAAATGGGGCTTCATATCATAAATAAATTCAAATCATCAATAGCTTCAAATCATAAATAAATGGGGCTTGAGTCACTCTGATTGATTGTGGCTGAGCTGGTTATGTCTGGACATGGCACGTTCTTGAAGATCTTTCCCCTAAGCCTCATGGCATTACCATGGCAATGTTCTCCACTCACAGATCACCTCTAATTATCTAACATACCTATAATCTTTAGAAATAGAAATAATTATATACCAGCTATAATACAGCTGTGGAAAGTTGTAAATAAAGCGTTTATATGGGTATAGAGACATTGCAGATCTTCAGAAAAGTCTGTTATGAAAGACAAGAAAATAAGTCTGTTCCAGTTTGTCAGAATAAGTAATTCAGTTCATGTAGAAATCTTGTTCATCAGTAATTACAGAAGGAGATGAGAGTCTCTCTCAATTAAGATCAGGCAGAAAATGCTTTCATTTAATGTGTCCTGAGAAGTATCACATCAAAAATAATTAAACAAAGACGTAAAAATTTTCAAATGTCTTAAATATATTACCTCCTTTGAAATTTAGAAAAGCTTCAAAGAAATGTCAAGTTCTGGCATGCTGTGGAAAGAGCACTTGTGTTCAAAAACAACAAGGCCCTTTTCCTTACTTTTATATACATATTTGATTGAGCCACTCTGAAAATAATAATTCAAAAAAAAAAAAAGGAATTCAAATTCAGACACTATCTGTTGGCTAACACTTTTAGTGTTTCAACAGAAAGAATTATTAGGAATAAGCCTATGACAAAGTCTAGATTTGGAACACGACACAAAGGAGTTTATGTCAGGCCTTTTTGATTGTTAAGTCTTCTCTTCCTGGTTATTTGTATTTCCTTTCAACTCCATGCATGTCATACAGCAGTAATACAGTAACATCGTCTCTGAGAAAGTTTAGCAACTGTGCCCCTGTGCTAGCAAGTTGGTTTTATTTTTAAGGTTTTAAAATCTTCTGTGGAAGGCAAGAATGTTTCCATTTCTTTTCCTTTTTCCATTCTGCATTATTCTCACGTTTTTACAGTCTCCAACTATTCTTTCTGACTCTGGCATCCAGTCTTCAGGGTCCACTCTCACCCATCAACTAATCCATTACACATTTGCTAATCTGTTTTATCCAAAGATCAGTAGAAAGAAGAGGCAGGCATTGATTCCTTTCTACTACTTCAAAAATATCTTCTTGAAACTTGGTTACACAGCGACATTCTGAGCCATAGCCCCCAGCCTTCCCTATGAATTTTCCAAGTGTTTATATGAATTCATTCTGAATGCAGTCTGTTATTGTACTCACTCAGCAGGTTACTGCATATGATATGGATTGGCAATGCACTGCTGTCAACTCATTTGAAATCAATAAATTATTGTTCACGATGAGCATGCTATTTTGGACTGAGAGCACAACGAAGCAGGAAGAAAGGCTTAGTAGAAAGCAAATAATAACACAGAATAAAAATGGAGAACTATAATAGTCACAGACTGGAGACAAAAGAACAGAAAAGACAGACACACATTAAAGACAAACACTGATCAAAGACAGAACAGGAACTGCAGCCAAACAAGGATCTGTGATCAAAACCTGATGGAAAGGAGCGTGGTGAGAGATGCAAAAAAAGAGAGAGAAGAAAACTCCCAGCCTTAGTGCTTTGGGATATCCTCTCTGCTTCTGATTTTCCACCAGTCCGTAATCCAGACATGTTTAAGAAAGATGAATTTATTGACACCCCCTAGGAATAAGTGGTTTTTTTGCCTGGATATCTTATCATTAACTCTCCCTTTTCCTCTCTGCTGCAAAGTTCATCTTCCCAGAATAATTTTCAACTTGCTCTGTACTTACAACAAAATAGATCATGTTTCCATCACACATAAAAAATTCAAGAAAATTCACATATTATCTCTCAAAGGCTGAACAGTATCACCAGATTATTTCTGCATAGCTGTGAGTAAGCAAATCCATTTTGCTGTAAAAGAGGAAATTTTCCACTTTGTTTCAGCAAGTACTTTCCAAACAAAAATAAAATTATCTACTCTTACGGTTTTCGCAGGATTTACCTGCTAACCTTTAAACATACTTGATCAAATAATTCTAAGATTAGAATACCCTCAAAACGTTACTCATGAAACAGGTCAGTTAAAGCAGCCACACGGCTCTTCAAATATTTTAGGAAATCTGAAGCACTGCCACAAGACTAATTTTAGTAGCCCAAAACCACTGGATGGAGAAACCACTGGAGTCAGGAGAAACACTGACTTTGTGCAGGTTCACTAAATAACTGCCTGTACCTAAAGAGCTCACAACAAACCATTTTCTTGGGAGGACATCTTGTGGTTGGTATTCCACATTATAGGCAATAAGCCACGTCATAGAACTTGGCTGCAGGGAAGTAACTGGAACATCAGTAGTGTTAAAATCCCTTCTTATGTCAAATGCACTTCTTCTTTCCAGGTTTAGTCCCTGTTCATAAAAACGGGAATGGAATCAGGAGATGCATTTGCAAATAAAAATTATATTTGAATGCCCAGCATTTTTGTGAGATGACTTTTCCCTCTGGTAGCACTAAAAATATTCTGTGATTTGCTGAATATTTTAAACCTTCATTATTGGAATTAATGGCTTGTGTTTTAACTATGACATTGGCTTCTACTGGATAAATAAAGAGCTGCTAATACCACACCACTGATGAGTTTTGTATTTTTTGCTGAATGTTTGGGAGATGCTACTGCAGCATCTGTTCAAGGGCACGTGCTTCTAGCAGGCATATCTTTCCAAGGTGTTCAGCCAGCCATCCTGTACCATCCTACGAAGATTATCATAGTTTTATAACGTTTCTGGAATAACGCAGACGCAATGCACCGCTAAGTAAATGTTGTTGTCAAATTGGTAGAAAGTGATGCTGCTTTTGCAAACACCTCACAAGCTAAGTTTGCTGCTTTTCATTAGAATGTTACAGTGCAAAGCTGCTAGGACAACCTGGAAATTCAGTGGACATAGCAGACAGAACATTTTAAAACTTCAGGCTTCGGCAGCTAGGAAAGAAGAACAGCAAATAATCCATAGAGTCGCTTCCAGCGGGGCTGACTTGGCACTGCTACCGTCTGGACGGCGGCTATGTGAAAGCAAGGTACTTCCCACCTTATTTCAGTACATCTTATTTCAGTACATCTCCAGTCTCTGTACTTGACATCTCTAAGAAGCTTACAGAGCTTAATGTACTTCACAAGAACTTAGAATTCCTTTCCTTTATCCCAAATGCTGTTATGCTGTGTTCTCTACTAATGGCAAACACGAGAATGTTATTACCTCAGACAAATTTGTTTGTATCATTTCTTGATAATAAATGATATCAGAACAGAAAATATTTGCCTTCATAAATCAAAACTTCTGTAACTATCCTAGCGATGGGCAACAGTACATTAGGATCTCAATCCACTAATGAAAGATGAACTAATCAGTTTGTGATTTAATCAGTGCACTCCGTTAATTAGAAATGAAACAGAAATCAAGAGGAAAATGAAATACAAAAATAGCACATACAGGACCAATCCTGCTTCCGTTTATTCACTATGGAATTCCCATTTGGATTCAACGGGGCTGGATGCAGGAATGAGGTAAGCAGGATTTGATCTCACATATATTATCTCTAATCAAAAATATTCAGATACTCCTGCATGTAGTGCATTTTCATGTATTCTCACCAAGGAGAAAAATAACTCCAAGTCAAAGGAATAACGTTAACATTTTCTAATGGAGTCCAGAATAGTTGTGAAAGTCACTTTTTGAAAATGCTTTCAGTTGGGCTGCCTCATTAATCCCTTTCAGCACAGAACTTGCGTTTCAGTTGTGGATAGTACTCGGGCTCCCGGGTACCTGGAAGCACAACAGTCACTCCACTGCAAATAGTCTGCATAGACCCAAATTCTGCGTTCCCAGCTCTGGAAAGGATGCCATGCAGAAAGCAGTAAGCAATACCATCTTCCATCAAGGCACTGGCCCAGCACCTGAGCAGTTCAAGTCCCCTAGATGCTACTCGTGGGTAAGTTGCACAGGCTTTCCAGGTTAAATCCCACACTGCACTTTTAACAGTACATCCCTGACAAGGATTATATTAGCAGGTTAACTAACAACAAAGGAATGAAGTTCACATTCATACCTTTGATAATGATTCTACTAACAATGGCTTCACACAACCTTTTTGTGCTTTAACTTAAACCTACTCCATTTCCTCCTTACGTTTTGCTAGAAGAAGTGGTACTCAAAGGGAAAGCAACGCATTTGGGCTTTCCTCAGCTGATGCAGTAGGGACTGCTCCAGATGAAGCAATTCAAACTGTCAGATTTTCCCATAGTAACAGCATTTGCTTTATTTTTCACATGGCTTCAGGATCTGGAGTATTCCACGTTGTTTCACCTTCCTCTCCTCCCCCAGTCCTACATGAAATATTGGTTTGCACATCTTGCAACTGGCTCCTGGCTTTAAGGTCAAGATCTGTAGGCATGAGAACATTTTGCTAAACACATCTGGCACCATTTAATCAATTAACATGAAGTAGAGAATGGCAAATCTCTGCAGATAAAATGAATCCCAGCGATAGCCAGCATTTCATCATGCCCTACAGGCCATCAGCTGCCCCTGCATGCAGGGCACACAAGGAAGCATCACTTGCTGGTGGGTCCCCACATCAGTTTCTTAAATTCAGGACATGAGCACACTTTCTGACGATAATAATCCTGTACTGCACACAGCAAATAGTACCACAGAATTGTAATAAATAGACAAGGTTGAACAAAACCCACAAAAACTCCACCTCAAACTCCGTTTTGAAAATTATAATCTGAACTGAGCTTTTCCCATTCCTAATATAAGTGGCATATACTTACACATATGTATAAATTAGGTACGTGTGTGTTTATCTTGCCACAAGAATGTTATGTGCAACTAAACCCTTGGTAATAAATGGTTCATTGGTCTGCAGGTGATGTACCATAAGCAATTGCTCCTGTAGGTAGTAATCATGAGGTGCATCTGCTAGAATTCTAAATTCCTCTGGGATGGCTGGATTTCATTAAAAAGAAGCAATCAAGTAAAAGAGAGTCAGGGGGTAATGGCTTCTTGCTTTTGGTTTTTGTGTTTATTTTCATTTTTATAAGCTAAACAATATTAGACAATTGCCAATTGGAAATGAATGCCTTTCACTCAAAGACATACCTTCCTGATGACTGAGCAGCTGTCGAAAAGATGCAGCTGTTTTCAGAACAGCCTCTGGGCCCACAGTATATTCACAGTTAAGGCAAAGACCATGACTTTTTTTCCCCACTCCCACCAAAAATAGATGGAACTCTTGTGCATATAGAAACTGTCTGCACACGTGCAGAGCCACATTCAGTTCCACTTCAGGGACTGAAATAACACTACTACATTGAAATAAAAGCCCAAGAGCAAGTTACTGTTATTACTCAGACAACTTACGGATTCTATTTGGAATTTTAAGCTATGTATTTGTAAGGCCATCAGCTCCCTGAGGGCAAATTTATCTTAGACCCCAGGTGAAAGTGGAAAAGTATGTTTAGGTTTCAATAAAAGACCTACAGACCCTATTTCTTGCAATCCTTTAACTTCTTACCAACATTTTTAGTTTCTAAAATGTCTGTAATGGAAAAAAAGCCCCCCTAAAGGAAAAACAAGCAGAATTAATTTCAATTTGATATTTAATAGTGGTACTCCAATTCTTTTCTTGTTTTTCTCAAGAAAATTGAGTTAAGCAAAAGGCCCAACTCAGCCATTTCAATTTTATTATGTCTCAAATTTAAAAAAATGGGGCAGAAGACTGATGGCTTATTTTGCCATTTATGACTGCATCAAAATCCTAACAGGATAATTTAATGCTACTGATTTCAAGAGTTATACTAAACTCGGTTGCTTACAGAACCTGTTCCAATTTGGAATAACATTAATCTTACAGTGAGATAACACAGTATTCAGTTCACATTAATGGGAGGTTTTTGAAAAGGAAGAGAAAGTTTCCGAGTGAAAATTGTTTTGTGAGGAGGTAGAACAGTAATATGGTGAAGCATATAAAGATAAATAACATTTAAATTATCTCAAGTTCAGCAGTTTCAGTGCTGTTCATCTACACTGATTTATCCAGCTATACTAATACAGTAACCACAGCCATCACTGCAACTTATCCCTCTTATCATCAGTTTCTTTGGGAAGAGGATTCTCTAAGGCCCAAATTAAGGTAGCAACCTAGAAGTGATTATCCTAGTCTTTTTGGAAAAAAACTGACAACATTTTCAACACCACAGGGACACTACAGTCCTCTGAAAAAACAGCACGTAGGTTCCAAATCACTTGGGTGCATTTGAAACGTGTAAGGCATAAGAATAAAGACTGAGGGAAAAGCAAGAAGTAAATCAGAATGCAGCCAGTGGCTCCCACTGGATTCCTTCTTTAAGAACAAATTGACAACAACTTACAGCTAGTGTTAGCGAATTTTTACTAGTTTTCTGATTTTCCCATCTCAAATTCAAAACCACATTGGATGGGGCCCTGGAGATATGGAGGTTGGTAGCCATGCCTGTGGCAGGGGAGTTGGAACCTGATGATTCCTGGGGTCCTTCCAACTCAAGCCATTCTATGATTCTATGATCTAAAGCATTAAAAAAAAAAAACACCTTTTTTTTTTCCCCCCTACAGGAAACTGCTTAGTTTTTTCTGTACCTACACACAGGAATACTCACAAATGTAAAAGAGAGAAAGCTAACTTGTGTTTTTAATCTTTAGGCAGACATCAGCCTGCTCTACTGAATCTGTGCACCTCTGCACTCTGCTGACTTCCCTTATTAGCTAAGATTGTTCTTCAGTGTAAACAAATGCTGTTCCATGGTTAATGTAACGTTCATACCAATTCATGATGCATGAACATGGATTTAATATCTTCAAAGTCTGAAAGCATTCAGATTGGATGGATTTAGGTCATCTGTATTAAAAATACACCTACTTCTGCAGAACAGACATTTGAACAACATGCACAGCTGTGTCCTGCAGGATGTTAATTAACATAGCAAAGTCCCATGAAGGAGAAAGTTGCCCAATTATTTAAATGTAATTTGAATTTAGTGCATTTTCTTTCTTTAGCAGTAACCACTATAAGTTATGTCCAGCAAAATCTGAAACTGTTGTTTGAAGGGGGAATCAATTCTAAAACCATTCCAGCATTACCGCAGATTCAGGACATTTCTGAAGGAATGGGAGGAGAAAAGATCTTACATGAAAGAGAAAATATTCTCTCTCTGAACTTCAAGCATGAGTGAAATGAAAAAAAAAAAAAAAAAAAAAAAAAGACATTTAAATTAACTTTTTAAAATTTATAATGTATTTGGAACAGCAGACTTAAAAGCCAGCACTAAGTGATGAAGGGGGTAAGCTGACATTACCTTTTTAGATGTGTAATAGCTTTTGAAATTCAAGCTTGGAAGGATCAGAAAGGAAAAACAACAAAACGCAGCAGGAGGGTGGGTCAGTTAAAAATACAAGAGAGTGTTATCGAATCAGTGACGGCATCTTCACGCTCTTCCCTTCTTGGAAGCACTCTTTTTTTTTTTTTTAAATCAGATTAAGGTCATTTCTGACTCTTTCAAGCATAAAGGATTGTGATATTTATTTACTAGGTGCATTCATTTCCAACCGATTAGTGATCTGAAGATTAGCTGCCAGCAATTTCTGAAATGGCCAACATTAGGTACATCAGCTCACAGCGTGCTGCAGTTTGCACTGCCCTGAAGAATTTACTCCTCTCAACACAGAGAAGGATTACAGAAGATATTATGGACAAAACAGCAGAAAGTTATACAGAGCCTCCAAAGAATTTCACCCCAAAACTGATTCTGTTATTTTCAATGTATATTTTATAAATAGAATATCAAGAAGATTGAAGAGAGCTGAACTGCACTAGAAAGTACCTAAACAGGCAGTACAGAGGGATTCCAGAAGGGTTTCTGTAGAAATAGCATGGCAACTCTTACAGCTTTTATTCTTTGTATTGTCACATTTCACCTTCTTATGGTGCTCACAGGGAAAGAACGGTGATGCATCCAATAAGAAAACTGCACGTAGGGGAGATGTTACAACAGGACTTACACGTTTTTCTTCAGAAAGCAGTCACAATGAAAAACAGCCCCTGAGCCAAAAATACGCAAACTAGGGCATTCAAATGAAATTCTAATCGTAAGCTATACTGAAGAAAAGTGGAAGAAATTATGATTTCTCGCAGAAATTCTAGTTCCCAGTTTCAGAAGATATGGGACAATTAAACAGGAGCTGAAGGAAACAAGACTTCTCATTTGAGGCTGATGAAATGCTAATAGGAGCGGTGGAAAACCTCTTTAAATTCTTGCAGGTAGGTGGCTACAGGAGAAGTTAAAAAGCTGAGCAGCTGTCAAAGATCAGCTACGACAATCCTCAGGTCAGTAAAAGCATTAAACATGCTGTTAACAATATAATTTCCATTTTGTGTTCCTGATATTTGAAAGGATTCTCAGTAAATCCCTCAAGCGAAGCTGAGGGCTTGGATGTCCTTAACACTGGGACTCTTACGGTGCTGCACACGTCGTGAAAACTCAGGGTACCCAAAGGCTTTCAGCATTCTCCTTCTACAAAAATGGTTAATACAGGCATTGCATCAAAGAAGTGTTTTCCATTAAATCACCCTGTTATTCAACCAGGCAGCGAGTGAAGCACAAACACAAGCATGCAAGAAGCTGTGCCAAGCATCTTGTACCAACATGCTTTTCTATTAGCCAGTGTTCCACTGCAGAAAGTCAAAAACCCAGACTTGAAGGGACTTGTGAACTACCAGCTTTCATTCAACACTAGTTAAGTAACTCTCACCTTCATCCAGTTCATACAAAAGCTGCTTTTTCCCTAGAGCTACCTGCATTCAGTGTTCACTAAATACAACAACAGCTTACAACAGAGGTCCATGTAAATACAGGACATTAAATACACAACTTCTGTTAAGAGGATGACGTTCTACCCACAGTCCTCTTGTCACCACGGTCATCATATTATCCTGTATTATCATCCTCATGTCACCACACCATGGTCATCATATTAAGCTAGAATGGAAACCTGGCAATATGCTTTCAGAGAAAACTTTTTTCTAGAAATATAATCTCAACTCTTTTTTTATTATGCACAAAACTTTTGGTTCTTCTTACATAAAACCCATCACACAATACATGTCAACATACAGTGACTCAGTTAACAGGTAGGTGGAATATGTGACAGGCAAAATTTGTTAATGGAAAACTTAATGAGAGTATCAAAGAAAATACCTATTAGCATTAGGAAGGACTGAAATATTTTTTTAAACGGTTACTGAAAAACCAAGCAACATATTTAAATATGAGATGAAGAGTGAAGAAGAGAGCATCAAACGTTACTTCACCATAGAAACATGCGATGTAACTGGTCTCACAGAGGTTTTACACAAGAATATGGTGGCTGCCTTAAGCTATACCCTGCTACAATGCTTCAGGCTGCTATAAATAAGCTTTGTTAAAGTTCTTGGATTGGAAGATAAAATGAACAGAGAGCTTAATCTTGGGAGAAACCATGGTTAAACATTATAATTACCGAGACCAGCTATTTTAATATTGTGTTAATTTTAATGACCTTATTCATCAAAAGACTAATGAAATGGATGACTAAAGTTAAATGTATTCTGCTTAAACAACAAAGGATTTCAGGGACTCATGGCTCAAGTTTAAAACTCAACACAGAAAGTAATCTGACTCATAACTCACTACTCTGTAATGTTAGAAATCTAGGGAGATACTAAAAATTGTTAAGCAATGTTAGGGAGAGCAAAAGATTTAATTAAACTAGTGTGTAATCCTTTTAAGGAATTCAAAGCTAGATCAGTGGGACTATACTGAGAAATGTGATTGGTTTCCTTTACTACCTCTCTTCCCTATTTCGAGTTGTAATACCACTACATCAAAAATTAATCACTTTAATTATCCACATGCCAAATTCCTGTCAAGAATCTCATTATTTCATGTCTAAAGCATTGCAATATCTTGTTCTCCAGTCTGGCTGCAGCTGTTCTGATTGCTGCTGCAAAAACAAGTCACTTACCAGTAAATGGACCGTAAGACCCATAGCGACTTGGGAACGGAAGAACTGGCATTTCTGGTTGGAATGACTGTAACTGCACTCTTGGAAGATCAGTCTGAGTCATTCAGCAACTGCCATTTGTAGTCTGTAGGCTTGAAGAAGGGGTGCTAATCCTTTAACATCCTTTGGATGGAAGGAAGCAGATGACAGGCAGATACACAAGTTGAAAATCAATTTCAAAGGCTCCTGACAAAGAAGATGATGGCAGTACTATGCTAGCTGAATGTCACAGAAGAAAGGATTTAATTTTAAGATTTCCTCTACATTACTACAGACCAAACCACAGCATACTGAAAACAAAACACAGGACCAGATAAGCCTACAGGTCCTTGTGAAGTCAGAATATCTCTAGGTGAGACACCAATGGAAGAGAAAGCAACCAACAGAAATATTTCCTTGCGTTCTTATAATGCATTAAGACATGTCAGTTTTCACCAACTTTTCACACTGATCTTGGTGTTTTCAATGATTCAGTTCCCCTTATAAGCTCTACAAACTATACCTATTCTGCCACACATAGACCCATCACTCCAATTGCCAAACTTGTGGAAGAGCTTCTCAGCATCCTCCTGTGTTGAATCTAAGAGAAATGTGCTTTAGTTAAATGTTCAATGACTGTTTATAAGCATATTTTAAAGTTGTGAGATAACAGAAAACAAGAAAACCCTGCATATCAGTAGGTACTAATAAAGCCTGATGAAGGATGTTTCTAGCCCCAGAACTGGGGCGGAAGGTAGGGAGGCAGGGAGAGTTTCTGTGATAATTATATGCAATATGGAACTATAGAGATGAAAACACAAATGGAGGGCACTCTCTTTTTCCATAATTATTGCACTGGATCACAAAATTAAAGTCATCAAGTAGGAAAGATCCTGTACAGATTTCCAGAGATATTGCATGTTCTGACTAATTGTGTCAGCCTGGAGTAGCTGATTAGTGTAATTAATCTAAATTTCTGATTACCCAAAGGAAGAAGATGTTCCTGGATGCAAAGGTGAGATTAAATGATTGAGACTTCAAGAGGCTGACATGCAATAGCAAGTAAATAAGAGAACTTGAGAGTCTTGTTTGCTTGTCTCTCTGCCTTTTTTTAAGAAAAGGACCAAGGGGAATCAGGATGCAATAAGCCCAGATCTGCACTGAGATTACAATACTGTATGTTGTGGAAGTTTGACTAGCTGCTGACAAAAGATCTCTGCTAGTAACCTGTAATTCAGCACAGCGAACACGTCCCAGTTGTTCTGTCATGTCACTGAAAGTGTATTTTAAAAGCTCCAGATAAGAAGCTAATGGATACATCTAGAAATTTTTTCTGACAGTCACCCAGCTGATGAGTACCCAGCACTCCAACTTGTCAGGATGGCTCTGCAAGCGAAGGAGTGAACAGCTACTCCTGATTTAGTGTCTGCAAACTCAGTATGCGTTGGACTCCTGCATTTAGATGCCTTATAAAACATTAAAGAAAACTGGCCCTAAATTTGAACACCATTACTGTCTGACTACCTACCTCCTCTCACATTGTTCATCCCTCATATTATGTACTTGTCTATCTGTATGCTGTACATTTTGGAAATTCTTAGAGACAGTACTGAAAGGTTTTCTGAAATAAAAAAAAAATCATATTGATTGGCTTCTCTTGGTCAAGTACTTAGGCAACCTTGTCATAAAAGGAAATTAGATTAGTTAAGCAGGACTTTTCCCTTATAAACCCTTAAGTTGGCTGTAATTTGAGAAAGAAAGGAACATTTACATAAATTCAAATGACAGTGCAAGATTTTTTTAAAGACTACATTTAAATTACTTATCTAAAAAACATTTTAATGAATGCCAATTGAGTGAAAGCTATAGTACTAGAATCCTCACAAGTGGCTATCTTCTGTTTGTTGTCAGAGCTGGTACTGATGATGAAATTTGCCTATTCCTAGCACTGCAGGAGGCTCATCAGCTACAAACTGAAGTTACAATTGTGTTCCTATAAAAGCCACCATGCAGTCACAGCCAAAAAAGCACAGCTTGTCATAGTGCACTGTGTCTGAATCACAGTGGAAAAGCTAGATTTCAAGGGCCTTCAAATGCACTACTAATTGTATGATGTTTATGTTCTTACTACCCTGATCCCTTCAAACACAGCATTTTTAATCAAAGAGCGTTTTGCCATTTTTTGCCATCTCTAAAAGTATTTTCAAGTTATCGTGCATGAACTTCCAGATAGTGAAAATTAGGTTTCATGCCACTGGAATGAAGAAAAAAGCAAAAAAAGGCACCACATAACAGTTTTGTGCCAATCTGATCAGAGCAAGGAATGTAACTGAAATATAAGTGAAATAAAGCAATAAAAACTTTCCAAAAAGTGCCTTCGCTTTGCCTTGGGGAAAGAAAGACACAGCTTGCAAAAGCATTTTAAGGGCTGTCTGTCCTTGAGCTGGGAGGTCTGCGAGCTTTCAGACACCTGCCTGACTCCCTGCACCCAGTTTGTTTAGTGTGCTGGAAAGGCTATGTTTGGCTTCCTGCGTATTCCGCTAAACAAAAGGGTGACAAGTGTGGGCTGGAGGAAGGCTTGCCCTGTCAGCACTGCCAGAGGCTGGTTCAGTTTTGAAAGGTTCACGACACTGTAGCATTTTACGTATCGAATGGAGTTGCTTTATTTTAGATCCTTAGAAGAGTTTAAATCAGAAGATGACATTTCTCTAGGCCAATTGCTAGCCTTCAAAGCGCTGGCTTTCTGAACTCAAGCACTATTTTCTTAAGGCTGAGATGTGTACACCTTTGGGTTTATCCAGAGCTCAAGTCCAACAAATTTACTGCTGTCAGTCAAGCATGAGCCACACACAGCGCTTGACTTTCACAGGAAATGAACTCTCCTACAGTTTCCAAGAAAATCAGGAGGCCAGACTGGGAGTTCACACATACTAACTGCAAAGGGGACACCCTGTGGGGGCTTCCAGTTCCACAGTCCAAGCACTGCTTTCTTGGCTCACAACAAGTTCAGGTGCAGGAGAGATATTTTCTAAATAGATAATTTCTAAATACTTCTTTTTAGTGAACACCATTATTTATACCATGTATTTGCTGGTCCACAGAAAGAAATCAGGCTGGAAAATGGGATCAGCTAAGATTAGGCAGTGTGGTGGTAATGGGAGAACTGTGCTCTTCATATGAGTTTTACTTTCGTTTCAGTTAACAGTTCACCTTTCTCTTTGCTATGCTGATTAGGCACTAGAGTATTAGAAGAAATATCACACTGCAAGCTGGACAAGCAATTCCATTTTCAAAAGCTAGAACACTTGAGCTAATTAGAGCGGCACAGATACTTTGATCTGAGATAAATTAACGTTTTGTATGACATTCTCCTCTTAGTTATCTTCTCTCAGTATTGCTGTTGTGTTTCACATAGACACAAAAAAGGTGAAACTTTTTTTCTGATCAGCTTGCTGTAAATTTAATAATAGTTTGTTAAGTGTTTGGCTTTATAAGAGTATACCATTGTTTCTTCCTCATTAACACCTTATTTATATCACAACTTATTATAACATTGCACGGCATACACAGCAGGAGAGCAATAAATGGAATGGGTATTTTATGCTTCATTCCACATTTGTTATTACTTTCTCACTGCAGCAGAGATGGTAGGGATCACAGCTCTGGTGCAGGCAGGATGAATAGTACTAGTGATCATTTGCAGCCAGTCAATACTCATGCTCCAGCTCCTAATTCTATTAGGTTTAGCTGCACATTTTTGTACCCAAGGAAGCCTTTTTGCTGTGTAAGCTCTGGGGCTTCCTCAGCAATCATATGTTGTGCGCTTTAATGTACATGCTCAGTTTTCCAAGCCCTTTTTCCTTTGCATCATCCAGTCATAAAGGTCAGGGCCTACAGAAGAAGTTATCTAAGAAACGGTGAGGAATTTCTTAGAAAAGAAAAAAAGTAGACAAGGAAAGTAAATGAATCAAACTGTACTCCGAAACAGTCTGATTATATTTGACTAATATCATCTTTTCAGGTGCTGAGGAAAAAAATCACAAGAAAATACATGTAACTGATTATAAATGTAGCAAAAAGGTTCAGAACTGGAAGTTTGATAAATGTTCCTTCTTTCCATTTGCACAGTTTGCCAGCTGTCAGTCTATCACAGCACCTTGGTTCATATTACTGACATTCTCATTTCCATCAATAAATTCTCACTGAATACCAAGAAAAACAGTCTTAACTTCAATGATATATTATTTGAAACATACAGTAGTTCTGTAATTTGACATTCGCAGACAGTTCATGAGCAGCAATTGTCTCGGGCGGCTGCAAGTAGGTTGCAGTAATGTGAGACAGTGAGGAGGACTAGCAGAGACCCAGTTCCCACCTCTCAACAGATGGTTAAGATTGCCAGTAATTTTGATTCACATTCACCACTGTGTCTAGCAAACTTCAGTTATCCACATTCTATTAAATTTGCAGTACTTCCTCTCACACTTCCTATTTCTCCATGTTGTCAGAACCATGAACGTTATTTATTTTTCCTTGGCCAGCACTGGGATTGTTGGATTTTCTTTACCTGGCATGCTAATGCATAGAATCACTAGCTATCTTCTCCAGTGGAGGCAAAGACTTGCTTGCACTGTGACACACAATATATTTCTGTACAGCTGAGTAGGGAGGATATGCAGCAGGGATGCAACAGATCAGGAAAACTGAATGTGTTGTAAGTAAAACAGTCACCAGCACAGCCCAGCTATTATTTTCTCAGGATTTAATAAAGCAGCTTGCTATAATTTTCATTGTTATTCCTTCAGCGCCAAGTAGTTTAGCTTGTCCAAGCCAGGCACAAACATGTTTTCTGTGGCAAAGAGCTACAGCCACAGAGTGCCTGAGGCTGGCAGGGACCTCTGGATCCCTCTGGCCCACGCCCTGCCCCATTGGGGCCACCCAGAGCAGGGTGCCCAGGCCCACACCCAGGAGGCCTTTGGAGATCTCCAAGGAGGAGACCCCACAGCCTCTGGGCAGCCTGTGCCAGGGCTCCGGCACCCACACAGCACTCAAGTGCTGCCTGATAATCAGAGGGAACCCCCTGTGCTCCAGTTTGCAATCAGTGCTTTTGGTCCTGGCACTGGGCGCTGCTGAAAGGATCATGGCTCCATCCTCTTTGCACCCACCCTCCAGGTGTTCATGGTCACCAGTGAGAACCCCATAAAGCCTTCTCTTCTCCAGGATGAGCATCATCAGCTCTCCCACCCTCCCCCACATGAGAAGTTCTCCAGTACCTTCTGCATCTTGATGACCTTTGGTTGCATTCTCTCCAGTATGGTCATGTCTCTCTTGTACTGAGGAGCCCAGAGCTGGCCAAAGAACTCCAGGTTTGGGCCACTTACGTGCTCATTCTAGAAGCAAATTTGTAGTAAATAATATGAGAAAAGCTTGTGAATATTAAACCTATTCTTGTTACACATGGGTAGTATTCCTAAAGAACTACAGAAGTATTGGATGTTTACCCACAGCATATTTGGGTTCATATTTCAGCTTCCCACATTCAAAGGTGTCCAGTAGCAGTACTGCAGTCTGTAACCCACACAAACACTACTGTATCTTCCACTCTCTGATCTCTTTCTTGCAACTTTCTGCATGACAGCTCCTCACTGAGAACCACACTGCCTGTCAACCTGAATTCACAGACGCCGTGGACTTCCGGAAGCAGTAGCTCAATTAAAATCCACAATGTTCAGCCTGGTTTCTAACCCTAGAGATTTCAAGTCCTGTGCGCTTGCTATTTTGCTGTAGTTAAACACAGTTGACAGGCTGTAACACAGCCTTATTCGGTGGCAGCAGTGGCAGAAGAGCAATGCAAGAATTTGATGCAGAAATCATTTTCTTTCCTTCTGTCAGACACACTAATAATCTCCTTCCAGCTGTGTCACAGCGCTATGGGTTGCCTTTTAAAGCCTACTGTGCCACAACAGTAAAAAACAAAACAAACACACACAGCTCATACGGAGCTCCCCAGGGCAGAGCCACTCTTCCCTCTGCCTACAGGAAAGCTGTGAGAGGGACCCAGCAGGGCTCTTTGCGCCAGCTAAGGTGTTGGAAATTCAGCTCATGCCTGGAATACGGGAACGTTTATACATCAAAGCAGCTCTCTCTCCAGTTACAGGTAAAAGATAAGCAGGATGAAGTAGTACTGAGTCCTTCTGCTCCCTTAAAAAGTTACTGTATATAATATACACATGCTACAAATAAGGAAGTATGTATACATACAAAGAGGTATTGCTAATGAATAACACAAAATTCAGCAAAGCCCGTTCTGCACAGGATTTATCACTAGGATTTCTTTGTATCTCATGGCAGGTCAGATGTCCATGCTCAAAATTTAGATGTGCACAGTCAGCTGCACACGCATGGGAGCTCCTTTTGCTGTGTTCATCTCCCTGGTGGATTAACATTGGGATCATAGGAGAAAACGGAAATATAAGAGAGCATTTCAAGCTTTCAGTAGTATCATGAATAAAATCCTTATCACATTAGGACATACCCACTGATATTGTCCACATAAAATTCACAACTCCATCCTTAAAGACTACTGCAATTTCTAAAATAAATACATGCGCTTGAAACAAGAAAAAAATCCCTTTGGATTAAGATTTCCTAAACATATTTGCTGTTCTGCATTCACTTGCTGACGCCATGCTAAATCAGATGAACAGTCAAATTTTATACATGGTAAGAACGTAACAGAATTCTTCTCCATTTAATTATGTTACTACTGATGGCAGACGCTTGCCCCGGTCCCACTATTCTTCTTTCTCTCTAATATGGTGTCCTTTAGTTGGCCAGTAGCGGCAAAAAGCAAATATCCAGCAAGGTCATTAAAACAAAAAAGAAAAGGTTATACTGCAGAGATAATCCAATTTAAAACATGAGTTGTCCCACACGTAATTAAACGTGTGATGAATGTAACCTGCACCATCAATATAAATGTCAGTGTTCGCCTATAGGTACTTACTATGGGGGATGAACATGGAGTGGAGGAATTAAAGACTGCATCTCATTCTGTAGAGTTTGCTTTTCTTTCAGTCACATAGCAGCTCTCCTTGTACATGTTACATGGTAAGCACCAAAACTGAATTTTAAAAGAGGGTGCACAGGTCAGATTTGGATTGAGACTCGCTTCAACCAATCAAGAACTTCACTTTCATCCTCTTTAAAGAATACATGATTTGCTTCTCAGTAGGAAGAGTAATAGATTTACTTGTTTCTTTCAACAGTAAGTGAAATCAGTAAATTATCAGATTGCATACAGAGAAGAAAAGATTTTCACAAAAATACATGTGATGTTAATGAGTAAAGCTCCTGGTCTGTCGTGGTTTTGTGAAGGCATTTTGTGACAGAGTGGCTAAGCCCAGTTACTGGATTTAGCATACATGGCACTTTTCAGCTGAGGTCACATTCGTTTCCTGAATGATAGGGTTGATAAGTGTAATGAACATCTTGGTAGGTAATACTTGCTTACCAAATGCTAATGTGTTCACTTCCTGCTCCATTTTTCAGACTTCTAATGTCAACAAAAGGGAAAGCAGAACTCGCGTTGAATTCAGGGACACCAGTCCTTCAGCAGGCGGCATTCATCACCTCTCTCTCTCACCACACTTTTTCCCCCTGAGATAAAACCAGTGGTAGGGAAATTAGGTTGGGTGTCAGGGGGAAATCTTTCACTGAGACAGTGCTGAGGTGCCAGAGCAGGCTGCCCAGAGAGGCTGCAGATGCTCCATTCCTGGAGGAATTAAATTATGTCTTCACTTTTCCTGTCTGCTTATTGCAGAGCAATGCACTCGCTACAGCTAGAAGTTATCAGATAATTTCTACTTGTTCATAACAAATGTATTGCAATTTGACTGTTAATGCAGATCTACCTTTTGACTGGTATTTAATTTATCACAATATTTAGAGACAGAAATGCACCACAAGCCATAATTTTATAGTTTCTTAGAAGATTGGCTTTCCATTTGCAATTACCCTGGAGTTTTTCCTTGAAATGATTTGAATGGTTTAAAGTACTCTGGATTTGGTCAAATATTGGCTTTTTAAAAGTCAACAATTTCTGCTGTAAACATCCATGTAAAGACTCCTCAAACTGCACGTATAATCTTAACTTCCATATCACATGGCAGATAATAGTTCCTTTCTGATCATCAAGAAGCCTTTGCACAGTGGCAGGCTTTTTATTCTTGATTATAATTGCTGAGCATCCACATTTTCCTGATTTTGCACACTGTATTCTTGCACTTTCATCCTATTTCTATCACAGCCTTCAATATCATCCTTTTTAATATTCTATTACTTCTCCAAATTGATGTCAGCTTCAAATCTGAGTTACAAGCAAATTAATTAGCACATCTGTACTTGTTATGCCAAGATCACAAGAAAAGTTTATTGGGAATTCTAAATGCATTATTTCAATACTGCATCCTTCACTACAAACCATCATTATATATTGTTTACTCGTTTGTACTGACCTCAAAGTTATTACAGAGATGTGCACAGATCGTTAGTTCTGCACCTCAATTAATTTTCTATTCAGCACTTTTTTCATGAAATCCAGTCTGAAAAAATTATTTCTCAGTTTTCTCATAAATAATAACAGACAATCACCTGATTTATCACTCACAAAACACAGTATCTCACATTCCAATTTCTTTTATTTTCTGTAAAGAAAAAAAAAAGCTCTGGAAGCTTACATCTGACTAAGAGTCAAGTCAAGAGCTCACAATGCCTGGCTTGCCTTCCTACACTCTGAAGTCTTCAGAACTTCATCTTTTACTAAAATCTACCCTCTAATGTCTCAATTTAGTATGAGTGGACTTTAACCAGGATTTCCTGCCCTATTGTGCTTTCTACACAATTATAGTTCACAGAATCACAGAAACACCAAGGTTGGAAAAGACCTATGAGATCATCCAGTCCAACCATCCACCTATACCAATAGTTGTAGACCTCCATAATGTTTGCATTGATAACTAAAGGATTGTCTACAATACAAACACTCTCAGATTCAGTGATTGCTTCGTTAAGAAACACGCCACCTATCCTACATCACAATATCCAGACACTAGTAACATGAGTAAATTTTTTTCTTCAACTTGCATTTAGGAAATTAGAGTTTTCAGTAAAGGACAAAACCCCAGCAGAATAAATCTTCTCCCCCTTTCCCCCCCATCACTCTATCACATTATAAGGTACTGTAACTACAGAAGAACTAATGCTATTTAAACATTGTGTCTCTGAGAAGAAACTGATCACATCCCTGAATACTTTTCTGGCGACAAAGATGTTTCGTCACAGCCTATTCCTATAATGATAGAGCAAAATAGAACAGCCTCTGTGCTGGCTCTCTTAGGCGTAACATGATGGGAGCTTGTTATTAGCACTATAAATACTGATTTCAAGAGCACAACAGTCTGGTTATGAATATAGGTGCTTTGGGTTTCATTCCTAGCATTTGGAGTCACATATCTGCATCCCCTATCTTGCATTACCCAAGAATAGCAGAGATGAAGAAACGGGTGATTTTTCATTCTAGCCATGCAGAGATGAACAATGCCAGGCAATCAATGCATCTGAGTACTCAGCATCATTTCTCAACACACTAAACACGTTTCCTCCTTTCAAGCATGACTTCCCTCTGAATCCTTGATGGGCACAGCGCAGTTGTGCTGTCAGCTCACAAAACACTCTAATCCCGCAGCACAAAGCTGCTGTGTGCTCTAGAAAACGTAGACGAGCCATTTCTTGTCATTATTAAATGTGGGCTTAGATGGCTGCAGGGAATAAAACTGATAAACACATGACAATAAGGAGGGAATGCTGCTTTCAAATGAAGTATCCTAACATGCACATTATCTTCTAAATAATTTATATGTTTTTATATACTATGAACAGAGAAATTATTTACAAATAATGAAAGGAATAGATAACAAAATTGAATGTAATGATCATTTTGTCTGTTTTTTTGAATTTTTCTTTCCTCTCCCTTCTCTTGCCTGTTTGCTTGCAGGTTTTGTTTCATTTGTGTTTATTTTCCCCTCCCTAAGAAAGCTATATAATTCAAGCTATATATTTCAAACAACGTTCATAGAACACATCTTAATTTTATTCACCAAAACAGGTTTTGAGCTACACAGAACTATTAATCCTTACAAAGCCATCCTATTTCTTACTATTTCTTATTTACTGAGTAAACTTGTCCAGGACAGCAGCTACTAAAGATAATATACAGCTCTTCTCAGAATGCTGCTAAATCACCCTACTTCTCAGAAGTTTCTCAAATTAACCATGAAATCAGATTCTAAGTAACAGAAGAACTTAACAAATGACAGACTATTGTAACATCATCTGCCCAACCAGCTTTTCTATGTAACACAGGCCCAGAGTACCACAAAGGCTAGAAATTATTTAAACAGTTGGACTGACTCTGTTGGCCTTTTTTCTTTCTTGCTGTACTCCCTAGGAAACATGCTCCATCGGAAACTCAATACATTATGTTTTGTTTCCAGGAATATCTGGAGACTGCGATATTCAGAAGCTAATTCAAACTTTTCCTGATTTTAGAATTCACCATTAAAAGGGCAGAGCATTTTAATAGCAAACAAACAGCATGGTGACCTGTCCCTTAGCCATAACACACACACAGGTTAACACACGGGTGCTTAAATGCAGCAGCCTGGAAAGTAAACATTAGGCATAAAAAAGCATCAAGCACCCATTACATTATTACTCATATGTTTGTGTTTGTTTGTTTGTTTGTTTTTTTTCAATTTTCAAATAAGGAGAGATTTGTAGTAACTAATGACTGGATTCATATTTATTCTTACCTTTAAGTCATGAAAATAGAAGGATGCATTTTGTTATATCACAAAAAAAGGGGTTTTTTGATGCACAGACATTCCGTTTCAGACCTGAATTTCAGAGCAGTAAAGATAAATCCATCAACTAAACTGAAAAGAAAAACAGGACTTCTGCAGCCTACAAGTTAAACACCTCCTCCTCTCTAATGGCAGAATAAAATGAAAAATAATATTCAGGAATTTAGGCTTTTCTTCAAAAGTTTTTTTGGACTTTGTGCAAACCACAAAACATACTTCTCTTTACAATCTTTTAAAGATGTTTTCATCCCAGTTTAAGCACTTCATTTTATTGCACTGTCCTGAGACATCTCGAGTTGATTCAGTGATGAACTGAACTTCCCCAGTTGTGGCTCACTGGTTTATGGGAATACTGATATTAAAAGCTTGCAATTTCAAATGTAAATATCAGTTTATCAAGATTTGCAAATGCACAAACTGATAACTTGCGTGACTACTAAAAACATATCATCAGTCTTTAGAAACCTTCTTCTGCAGGCATTCTCATCGGTGTTTTATGAAAGAAATTTTAATTTCTCAAAGGCTTTAACAGAACCAACCAGATTCTTTTCTTCAAGTTGTGCAAAAGAAACTATTCAGTGAAGACTTATGGGGAAAAGACGGGGCAGGAATTAGAGTCTATTTTAGAATAAGCTCATCTTGAGATCTCAGCAGCGGCCCCTGAAACGCAATCAGTCTTCCTCAAGCTTTGCTGGAAGTACACAGCTGCTGGTTGCAGAAATCATTTCCAATCTCTGCCATTTTTGAAAGCACCAAACACAACCTCTTTCGAAAAACCAAGTCTTGAATGTTTGACTTCAGCAGGAAGTTATGATTTAAGTTAATCTTTACCACCATACATTGTTCTTAAGTGAGTGCACTGGTCTGAGATGTGACCATTCGTTTTCTTTCTAGCTCTTTGTAAATTTCAAGTCACAGTCAGAACTGGCGATGCACAGGAAAGTATCGAGACTTTTTTTTTTTCTTCTGAAGAGCTTAAGAGCAAAAGTTTCAGCAGACAGATTTACATCACCACTTGTCTCACTCTCCTACGTCCTTTGTACTCTGACCTACATTAGCAAGCACGTATAAGGCTCTAAATAGGGCAACAAGTTACAAAAGACAGACAATAAATCAAAGCAATCAAAAGAATTTATGCCATTAGAGCAAGAGCACAAAGGCTGCCTGGATTTGAACTGGAAGTTTTCCTACACTGCAACACAACTGCACTCTCAACAGAGAAGCATTCATCTAGAGCAAGAGAATCCTCTTTCTCAATTCTTCCACCTGAAGTTTAATCAAAATACAAAGCATAGACCATAGACCAGTAATCTAAGATGGAAAACCAGATTCTTGTCCCAGGGAAACTATGGAGAGTTGACTATCTTTAAATCCTGAACACAACATCTCTGGAGAGATTAAGAGGTGTAAGCGTAAGTAATAAACTGTACTGTTTGATGTATTGCCAGAAGATGCTAAGGTGCTACGATAATCAAGGTTGAAGGGACATGAACAGAATTTGTTCCTGCAAATTAATGTCTTGCTGTCATGCAGCACTTGAGAGACTGGAAAAGAGCTGAAGCCAGAACTAAACAGGGCAACGTGTAATTTTTAGAGATCAGGCCCTAATGTTCCCTTTAAGTCTGTACCAGCATTCAAACCAGGCCTTCAGAATAAAACTGAATCTTGTAAAAGGTTGGGCAAATGGCATGTGAATATCACAAGGTCTATCCACCTCCAGCATTTCAATGGATTTCTCATGATTTCCAGGCTTGATGTTTGCCTGTTGAGCATGAGTTAACTCTGCTCTCAGCAACATAATCCAACATGTACCTTTCCAGTTATAACTGCAAAAACACAAAAATAAAAGCAACAGAAAGGTACACTGACAGAAAGATTGCATTATCTAGGTGCTGTAGGGTGGGTGTATATCTTCTTTATAATAACACTGCAAAGTATAGTCAGCCTACCCTGCCTTCTGAACTGTAATAAAAAAATGCGTTTGTAGTTTCAGATACCCTTAAATATATCGGGTTTTAAACATATCTTCTGCAATAACACTGCCAAAACATACTGCAAATCTTTCAGAAGTTTAACTTTTGTCAGAGAACTTCTAATGTACTTCTGAATGAAGCACTGCGTACTCTGCAACAGATCACCTTCAGGATTTGCCCCGTATACTGAGAGCTACTATCACTAAAATCAACTGCTGCAACAAAAAACAACCAGTATCAAATGCTTGAGCTTAAAAAGAAATGTCTCCTACAATGCAAATGAGAGAAATTCTCATTAACATGACAGAGGTCTATGTTGTGGACATATCTGTCTACAGAATGAGGAAGAAAGAATGCCAACATATAGAAATCTGTTCTTGCCAGGTGGGATGAAACAATGCAGTATCCAAGCCTTACCAGAGGCCTAACAGAGCCTGCCTCCTAATTGCAAAGTCCTGGCTTCCTGCTTCGTATCTCCTTCCCATCCCACATTCAAATTGTTTTAAGACCTTGCAATACAACCGCTCTTCTCAGATCCTGGTTTCCCATGGAAGAAAACTGAGTATGCAGGTAGCGACTGAGTTCCTTAGCGCTGCAGCATATCTCAGCCTTGCTGAGACAGCCAAGGGGGAGGAGTGCATTTCACCATGCAGTCATTACCCCTGGAACTGGGGATGCACTGAGTTGCACCAAAGTCAGCAGGACGCAGCAGGAACCCATCAGTGTGCTGGGAATGCGACCTGCTTCTCAGGCGGCATTATCTATTCTGTATCCAACTAAGGAACAAGATACCCACTGACAAGCACAGATGCACTGCCACTCAACAAATGGTGGCACTGTGTATTGCTGAAGACTCCTAGCCCTGAGGGTTGCATTTAGACCTCAAACCAGAAACTCCTATGAGATCAGCTCCCATTGTTCTACAGTGACTGACTTCTGGCAAGTGACTGCAACATTTCTACTACTAATTTAATTTCATTATCAATGAAACTAACTAGTTACCATTTAATCCGTTTAGACTCAACAGCCACTACAAAAAAATTCTCCTTTGTAGCTTTGCAATACATTCCACTCACTTGAAACAAATCAGTGACTAATTTCTAAATTTCAGGAAGGTGGTATTTTCAACATTAACTTTGCATGAAAACAAAAAATTTTTGAACACTTCAACTGTTTTTTCTGCCCTCTTTTTTTTTTTCCTCTCCAGATTTTTTTTTTTTAATTGGAAAAGGATTTTTTTCCTTTTTTTTTACTTTTTTTATTTTTTTTTTTTTTTTTTAATTCTTCTGCAAATCTATGCCTTTTCTTTCTCTTTCAGTGAAAGCTCCTCAAGTGATCCTTGCTCCAGCTGTACAAAGTATCTGTAAAACACTGACCAACTGGCAGCTTTTATAATGAATTCTAGGTACGACACAACCTGAAGGACATCTGTGAGTTCTCCAAGCAAATACTTAATAATTTATACATTCTCTTGAATCCTTTACCTTGAATATCACCCTGAAACTTTCCCACTTGAAAAGTTGTAGATTTATTCCTTTTCTTGAATTTAAATTATTTTCCCATCTCCTTTTTCTATTTTTTCTCAGAAAATGAAGACTCTAAGCATTCTCTCCTTCATTCGTTCCCACTGTGGTGGCAGCAACGTTTGTCTCCACATAACATATTGAGTTAAATTTGAAAGGTGCAAACCTATATACAAAGTTACATGAAATCTACAGATTTGTTCTGTCTGAACTTATACTTTTGTCCCCCAGGAGGGGTTAAAACCTACATTTCCTGTGACATAAAATAGTGTACCACGTCATTATTATTGGAATAGTAAACGCATGTGTTGTCAGTTCTTCAACAAGCATCTAATGGTTACCTATGAACTTCATATCAAGCTGAAGGAATTTTATGTATCCATTTTCCAGCAGCAATAAACCAGCTGTTGTGCATTATTATTTCTATGAATTTTATAATTAATTTTAAATTAGGTGATTAAATAGCGGTATAATTCACTTAGACATTAAGGGCATAATATTTCATTTGGGGTTCCAACTGTTTATGTGGAATTACATTAGCTGGAATTTAGGTCATTACTGTGTGAAAGTCAGTTAATGACAGAAAACAAACATAAGGCTTTGTGTTTGCAAGTCAGGAGACTAATAACATTTTGGAGATGATAATCTTAAGGAAACAAGATTAAGTTGGTATCTATATCCCACCTGATGTTGCTTCTGAAAAACGAAGTAAAAAAATGTTTCTTTTTTCCATTGTCATTCACCTAGAGATGCACTGGTCTTTCTGTACTTTCATACTTTCACAGTACAGGTACTGTGGGTCAGAGTGGTGAGACAATAATTTCACCTTACCAAAAGGGCTGAAACTCGAGTTGATTTCCAAAGTTGTGGGTCTTACTTTACTTCCTCTCTCACCCAACCCCTCTCTCTCTACTCTCCCAAAAAAAGGCAGGGAGGGGTTTCCAAGGTTCTAACGAATTCTCCCTTATACTCACTCTTACTTGGCTGATTAAACAACTGGCAGATTTTCTAGTGACTCAACTCCAGCAGAGAAAAATACATGCTTTTTCAAATAAAACCAAAAAACACTGATTTAATCTTTAAGAGTGGTTCATGAGCATTTTTTCAAATATTAAACTACTGTATCATTGGCAGCAACGTGCTGCGAAGTACAAACATTCATGACTTCATGATTCTATGAGGCTCACGCCTTTCTACATTTCTTCCTACACGGCCTCACTCTCAGACACTTGTATTTGTATGTGAAAGCATCATGTGTGGAGTGGGCTGTCCCTGCCTAATCTTAGTGCTCACACTGATTTATATGTGAGCCTGAAACGTTGTTATTGCTAATAAGCAACTACATAAGAAACTACATCTGTACACACCTTCAACATTGCTGAGATTTATAAGACAGAACAGCAACAGGTTTTGCACACTTTAACAAACTGTTCTGACCAAATGATTAATTTCAAACTCATAGTTGCCAATCATCCTCCAGCAGGTAACAAAAGCACCTACAGAGTTTACCTGTTGGTATGCGTCAGAGATGCATCACACCATAAGCTCTCATAGCAAAACCTTATGGAACTGGCCATAGTAACGATCCCAGTGCTGGAGATCCCATTCCCCAGTCCTCACAGCTGGGGGATCACAACTACCTATAGCTTAACTTGTCTGTCCTCCATAAAAAAGGGCAGTTGCATTGCCTTCTGCCTCTGCAGCTCCTGCTTTTACTCAGCACTCATTTCTATCCAGGAAAGTGACTTCGGTCATTCTAAGAAGCAAAGCAAATATAAATTATCCCAATTTTGCATCATCTTTGTCACTACACAAACAGTGGTCCCACTGGATGTGGAAATTCCTGGTGATTACTAAGCTTCACTCATAAGCCACCAGCACATCAAGGGAAGTGCCACTTTATCCACTTGACTGGAGGATTCCAAAATTAGTCTCACCCTGTTTATATTTAAGCTGTCTTATCTTCTGCACTTTGTTTTTCATCTCACTTTTCATCTCAAAATTAGCTCTGGTAAAATTTATGAGTACCTTGAATGGAATCACAGGTGTATTTTGGTTTGACTGCTGGTCTTTCAAATAACTCTGAAGAACTGCACATCATGAAATGAGGAGAAAAATATATATATATATATATGTATATATAGATTATCCTGCAGTAGCAGTGAAAGATTTTTTTCTTAAACCAGGGAAATACAGATCACTCAGCTGCTCACTTGAGCAAACACAGAGGCATGCACACATAATACTGCAGCCTAGAAAAACATTCAAAGCACAGCTTCACAGTACTTAAGGACAGACTGTTGCCCTCCCCCAGAAGATTCATTTTAACTTTTATTAGAGATGCAAAAGGTACTTAGTGACTCTTGATGTACACCTGAATAGGAGTTGGACATAAGTCGGTACTGTAATACAAAAACTTAAATACAAGTTTATGGATAACATGAATAAGAGAAGCAATAAAGTATGTTTTACAAAACGAAGTGCAGACATTTTCTCTCTATAAACAGGTAGCAGCTAAGAAAGCCTACTGTAAAATAACTCTTCTAAACGCCTAGACCCCTTTTCTTGGGGATGTCCTGAACCTTCCGACTTTAGATATGTATTTACACCAACTTACATGTATGTACATTAATCTGCTACAGACATATGCTATAGGTTACACATGCAGGCAGACTTTCTTTATTTATTCAGCCTCACGACTTCAGCTTGTTTGTTCTGAGCTCTAAAATAATGCTGTTTTTGCTGCCTGCTTCTCAGCCAAAGATTAATTTAATTCTTTTCTTGAGCAGACAGAACAATGTCATTTTGGGCATGAAATAGTAAATAGCTTTGAGCCATTTCCAAATTCATCTACATAATGTGCTAATATACAAAGATATTTATTCCAATTTCCTGAATCAATGATAATGATAAAAGCTATTACTTCTGCAAAGAGTTATGGAGCTTTCATAATGGGGTGTTGTTACCAAATAATTTGTTTGGCAGACCATCCCATACACTTCAAAGAAGAATAAATTTAGTTCTTGAAATAAATAGGGATTATTTCCCATTCTTATGGAAGGCTGTTCATTTTTCTTTCTCTGTATACCACATATGTCTTTTAAAAGTATTCTTTTTTTTTTTTTTTTGTCAGACACTGTTCTCTTTTCTTTTACCCTCCAGTCAGGGGGCTTTACCTTATGGCTTCTCATCATAATCTCATTCAATAGATTGCTGATGCCGAAATGAATTTAAGATCATGAGAAGCATGCATTCCTCATTCAAACAAATCATCTTCCTTGAGGAAAATCTTCCATGCATGTACTTCAGAAGACAAGTCTACCTGCACTTATTTTTTTGTAAATACCTTTAATTTCAATTAGATTATTCTACTGATCATCAATTGCTCTACACAGTACCATGCTACTTAAACAAAACTGCAGCGATGCAACTTGTTGTCTACAGGTCACTTCTACATCATCTGAAACTCTGAATGTGTGGTACATCACACCACAGTACCATCTGCTTCCTCATACCCCTTGCAATGGGCAGCAATGTGAGATAGGCATTATCCAAGCAGAACCTCCTACAGCGGGAATTCGTTAAGAAATTATTCTGCTTTTACAGAGGAATTTTCCACATAAAGTAGCAAATAATTAGTTTAATCCTTCCAATTTCTATAAAGGGCTTTAGGTTTTCACAGATTAGACATCAGCAATAGTTTTGTGTCTATTTACAATAGTTCTCACCTTACACAGGCAGTTAACTCAAACAGAAAGGAAGAAAACATCCACATGATGTTCAGTCCTGGGCTCCCACACACAGCTCTCATCCCTGCTTCCAGCACCTCAGAACTTCTCTTCCCTTATTACCAACCCCACTTCCATTCCCAAAGCAACAGCAGATACTGCTGTACAATTAACAAAGGTTTGGCCGAGAGCCTTTCTTCCTTGATAACCAGAACTCCAGCTTTCTACTCCTTCCACAGTTCTCTACCACTAAGCCCCTTCAGGTGACAGCCTCACTTGAATGTACACACACGCATTCAAGTGTACTGAAAACCTGATATGTTTTTGTCAAAAATGTTTTGAATTAGCACAACACTTCAACAGATCTAATTATAACTGCTTAGGGTTTTGATTATCATTTTCTTTCAAATACTTACTTCATTATAGGACCAATTTGACTAGCTTGAATTGAGACTTGAAATCAGCTATTATTATCTTCCATCTCAGCGATCAAGTACAAAAAAAAAAAAAAACCTCACCAGTGAGTTTCTTGATCATTTGTCAATCCATGGACTTCATTAGAGCCCACCTGCTGTTCCCACAAAAGCATTTGAACCCATAGAAAAGTGTTTTTGCCATACCTCACATTCAAAACCTTCATTTACAGCTTAGGGGTTATTTTGACACTTACTTCTCTTCATTCATTCTCCCAACCCCTGCCACCACCAATAGAATTTAAATATAAATTTCTATAGAACAGACTTTCTACAAGAAGTATGTGTATGTATACAAACAGAATATATTTATATGCCCAAATATGAAAAGCTAAAAATAAAGATAGCGTATGTTTGCCCTACCAAGCAGCAAAACTGCTTCTGAAAAGTTCCTCACAGTACCAGGCAAAGTATCCTTAGGAATACCAAGAGTCACATAGGAGAAAAAAGGTCACCTCACCTAACTGGTGAAGAGGGTCTCCCCAGCTGTGGAACGCTCCTTCTAAGGAAGCAGCCTTCATCCAGCAGATGACCTTTTGGAGGCTAGCCCTTAAATGAGCCCCAGAGGAGGGGTAGAACCAGGGTCCACTCCTTCCAGGCAGGTGGGAGGCAAGTGTAAACTGTTTGCACCTGTGCTTCCTGGGCCAGCCATACCCCTTTATCAGGTGCTCAGTCATCAGTTCAGGACATGTCAGTTCCCCTACAGCACACTACAACCAGCTGGTTTTGTTCTAGTGGTCTTAGAGTTTCTAAATATAAGCCAATGGATCTGTCTGATAACAGAAGGGTACTCCAGGGTGGGAATATTAATTTTATGGGGAAAACAACATAGCTGAAATTCAATTAAAAAAACAAACAAACAAAAATAAACTTTCACCTTGACAATTAATAGAAAAGATATACTTAAAAATTGTTAGGCGTGTTTTGATTTCATGTCTCGTTGCAGGATAGTCAGTACTTTATTTCCTCAGTTAACATCTGCAATTGCAAGCTTGCAGTTACATGCATATTTTGTGTGTTTCTTACTCTGCTCTTGATTAATTAGAATAAAACAGAGAAATAATGCCACAGTGCATTTCATTCCTGTAAACAGTCTATAAACAAAAGACTGAAGGACTTTATAAAAATGTAGATGAGTAAAGCATACCCAGTTATCTGGGTTTCCAAATGAGAGATGAGTTTAATGATCGCATGGACTGCCAGAAAAAAGAACAACAACAGAAACACTGATGTTTCAAGCAGGACTTGTTTTGAGATGGAGGAGCTCGATCTTTAGTTCTAAAAATGTAATACCATCAGTAATCTGTAGATGTTCCCTGTCTTGTAGGATAAAAGCACAGGCACAAAGCAGTCAGAAAAACATACTTACCTAATCTACAGAGAAGGCAGTACTCAACACAAAGGGCTTTGTAGAGGATGCAGACTGAATGGAAAGCAAAGGCTTATTTAAGATTAAACCAGAGGTGCCATCCAAAACAGTCCTGTAAAATACACAGCCTCTTCACCCCCAGGCTCATTTTCCTGGATTTTGCCTTTGTACAAAATGTCCTCAGAGGACCATACGACAGTTTTTCTTCCACGTTTCATTGTTATTTAGCTTTCTGTTTGTCTCCCATGTCCTTCAGACTCTGCAACCTTTGGCATTGTGACAATGGACTTTTACAGATACAGGAAAAATCTGAAACTATTACAACCCTTCCAGATGCTCTTAAAAGCTAAAAAAAAAAAAAAAAATTCAAGAGGATGCCTGGCACACGAAACCAACTGAACAGGATGCCCAAACAGCTGATCTTTCAAAACAAATTTCACATACTTAACTGTTCCAACTCTCCTCCTCCCCACTCAGCCATCCCTGCCAGCTCCTAACTGTACAATGCGGATGGAGTCAGTGTTCTGAGGTCAGTTGTTGTCATGAAACTGGGCAGGCATTAAACTCCCCAGCACAGCTTTTCAAGCAGATATTTGGAGCAAGCCAGATCTTGTCAATGACTGTACCACGCTTTAGTGGAGTAAATCAAATCACGTTTACATTCAATTTCTGCCACAGAGATTAAGGTTTGGAATTAACTTTGTTCCCTAAAGCTCAAGTCCATTTTAATAGTTGGTGCCAATGTGATCTGGGAGTAACCAAATGTAGAAGGGTCAGAATCATAACTGGAAACTCTCGTTCCGAAATCCAACACTTCATATGAGTGAGTGTGCGAGCAAACGTGTGTTTGGTTTTCAGTTACTATTTTTACATTTCAGCTTTCTGCTTTAAAAACATGCCATTGACAAAAATTGTTTTTTTCAAGATTTTATCTTCAAATTTGTTCTAAGAACTAAAAGGCATCACCAACAGTTTGCTGGCTTGTTCTATTATTGCAGGCTTCAGTATGATAGATTGATAGATACTACCTCTATAGCACCAGATAGCTGAACAGGAACTAAAACAGTGCAACATACCAGTGTGCGTGGCAAGAATCGCCCTCTGTTCTCTAATGGACGCATACTTCTGGAAGTTAGAAATTTTGCCAAGAAGAGAGCTTTCCTTTCTGCAAAACAGACAAGCAAACAGCTAAATAAAAGCAGTTCTCTCTCATTTTCCTCAGTATTCAAAGCAAGGAAATTTCCCGTTTCAATCTATGGTTACAAAGTAGTATATTTAGGGCTATGTCTTCACAGCGTTGTAACTGGTTTAACTGATATCACAGAAAAGAAGCCCGTATTCTAGAGGAGGTGGGAAAGGATCGGATGAGAAAAATTAAATGTGAACAACCCTTTGTCCTTTACAGTATTTACTCCCAACCAGCCTGTTTTTAAATGAGTGAACTCTATTCACATTTGCGGCAACAAAATAAGAACCAAAGCTACTTCCTGAGTAGCAGCGATTCAACACAAGAGCAGGTGTCAAATCTGCCTACCAGGCTTGGTTGTTAAACTCTGCAGCCAGTACACAGGATGACAGATACTATCTCAAGATCAAAACCTCACTAGGTTCAGTATTGTCCATTCTATACCATATCTGAACATCCGCCTTGCACAGCTGCAGAGACCAGCCTCTCTTGTGGATAACAAGGGAGCTACACACATAAGTGTAAAGAGTTCTGTAACATCCACATCAGCCTACACTGGAAATTGGAAGTGGATTAAATGCCTCACAACAAGAAGTTATGATGAAATTCAACATCCGGATAGAAAAATAATATTATTCAAGGTTGAAGTGCTTTGTATTCCGGACTGAGAAGGCCTGAGCCCTTTTCCAGCCTGATCCATTATAATGCACTATGAAACACCGAAACTTTATGCTGAGTAAGGCTGACTTCGCCCTATCCATTAATATCCACTCTATCCCATTAATAACAGTTTCAGTAAGCACAACTGAGAACATTTCCATATACTTTTCAACCCTGGAGTCACAAACCATTCCCAACTGTTCCAAACAGGCAAAAGTTACAAGTCTTTCCAAACACAAGGTAAATGATACGTTTGATAGACACAGACTGAAAATCACCTGTTTCTGGTCAAAGCAGGTATGGGATAATTTTCTGAATGTCTAGATTTACTGATGGCAAAAGTAAAGTATGTTCACTGATAACACATTTTTATATTAGTACTTAGCATTGCTACTGGATCGCAATTAATGCAAAATTTAATTACTGTTATCATATCATCACAAAAATCTCCTGGCTTCTTATTCTTCTTAGGCAAAGTTCTAAAAGCAACTTATTTAAATGGAAGATGGTAACATATCACGAGATCTATGCATCTTATTAATCTGGCTGACAATTTTGTGCTTTGAATACTGGCCATTAAGAATGGATGCAAGCAGGAATTATTCAGTAATTCCGCAGAAAGCAAAACCAGCCATACAAGAAGGTACAGACGCTACAACAGAATAATAGAATGGCTCGGGTTGGAAGGGACCTCAAAGATGATCCCCGTTAGAACTGAAAGGCCTCTCTCAGGTCACTTCACAGCCTTCTCTTCCCCAGGCTGAACAGCCTCAGCTCTCTCAGCCTGTCCTTGTAGGAGAGGTGTTCCATCCTTGGAATCATTTTTGTGGCCCTTCTCTGGACACGCTCCAACAGCTCTATGTCTCTCTTGTACTAAGGACTCCATATCTTCACTCTAGGTGAAGCCTCACTTGCACAGAATAGAGGGCTAGGATCACTTTCCTTGCCCTTTTGCTTTTGATGCAGCTCAGGATACTTTGGCTTTCTGGGCTGCAAGGGCACATTACTGGCTCATGTCCAGCTTGCCATCCACCATTATCCCTGGGTCTGTTACAGCAGTGCTGCGCTCTATCCTCTCATCCCCCAGCTTGTATTGGCAGCAGTGGGGGTGGCAGCAATCAACCCAGGTACAGGATCTTGCATTTGGATTTGTTGAACCTCATGAGATTCACTTGAGCCACTGCTCAATCCTATCTATGCCCTCTGGATGTGTCACAACATCCCGCAGCTTGCTGTCAGATTGTAATCCAGAACAGAATTATATGCAGGCTTTGCAGACTCGATTCCACTTTGTCTGGACTTTTAAGGTGCTTAAACATCCTGTGTTATCTATTAGTGGATATTTACAATGGCACCTCATGACATTATTACGGAAAAATTATATCTTCAAGCAAATACCTACGTAACTGTAATTTGGGAAGCACAAATATTTGTGCAATGTTCTTATTCAAACATCTTGTGAAATCTGAAACGGCTTTAGTAAAAGTCAGTCAGACAGTAACAGAACAAGCTTTGTTCCTCTATCTCTTATTTTGAAATAATACTTTTAATATACTGTGAATTATATTTTTACTCATACCATAGTTATTGTTTTGGGAAGATAAGGTGATAAATAATTGCATCATTATCAAGAGAAAATAACAGGGAAAACAGGCAAAAGAATGTCTCATTTTATCTGTAAAAGGTACACCAAAAATCTGTAACGACACTAGGCAAGAGGAATAATCTGTATTCTCGCAGATGTTTTTCTTTGTGCAGAGGCCAGTGAAGCCTTTATCAATTATTGTTGTAGAAAAAATTCAAAGGACTCAGATCTTCTTTTACCAATGAAAAAAATGTCTGCAGTAATACTGTAATAGGAATGTCTGCTAAGCTGGCATCGTTAGGATGAAAATACAAGCAGCTTCTAGAATAACGTTCTTGTGTTTACAAATCCGAGTGTTGTAGTCTTGTACTCTAGAAGAATACTCTTGTACCTACAGCACAGTAAGAATATAACTCAATCCATACAGACATCAAGGCAGAGACAGATGTCTGGGAGCGCAATGAAATGAAAGGCCCTTTCATTGGGGTACAAAGAAATTGGTTTTCAGAACACAGATTTGAGAAGACAGAGTCAATTATTTTAAAAGTTTATCACACCACCTTTCTCACCAAAGGCGCAGACAAACACACCCATTAAACCAATAGGTTTGTCTGGAGCATAATCAGGATGCCAGTTCACTCATCGCCTAAGGAAAATGTGAACAAGCACCTTTTTGTGTGTGTGTTTACTTTGTGCATGTGATATTGCAGTGTTAAAACTGCAGATGTTTTCCACGTAGCCTGCTATTGGAATTTTTTTTCTTTATTTTTTTTTTTTTCTTTTACAACCTTACTTTTCTTCAGCATTCCACAAGCAGGAAAGCAGGGCTCCAACATGCAAACACTCTGCAAGACTGAGTGAAATGGAATCCCTTTCTGGTAAAAAAAAATCCATGATCAAAACCGAAAAGACTGGAGCTGGAAGAAAAACCATGACTAGAAGGCTAGGAAATAAGAAACATTTATCTGTGCTATTAATTAGCTTCACGACTCTGTTTTGCTTTTAACTTGCTACTGAGTAATTGTTGCAGTTTTCCTATGAATTAAGCATTTCTAATTTGATTCATCAGTGATTACACAGAGAAATAATCTTTTTGCTCAAAATTCACAAAAAACTCAATGGCATAATTCAAAATTTTGAATTCCTATCAAAGGAGAATTCTTGGCTCCAAACAGAGGTCTGGTAGTTTCACATCTATTGGGAAAAAAAGCATCTCTTCATACTCTCAAGCACATATAATTCCCAATCTCAGCAGTATCTATAGGGTTTGCCTGCTGCTGTGCTTTGGTGTCTTGTGAAGACAAAAATCAGCTTTGCAGTTCTTCAGGGTTTTGTGGAATCCAGTGTTCCTCCCCCTTGGTTCACACAAAATCCCTTCTGTACCCAGCTAGGTACCTCAGCCAGTGCAGTCTCACAGGCCAACAGTTCTCACCCCCATCAAATCTAAGAGAATTCTGAACTGAACTGGCATTTCACCCACAGTTAACAGTGCAATATGACTCCTTTAGCTTTGCTGTTTCGTTACTGCAGGAATAGACCTGCACATTGGAGTTCATGTGCTGCACAGCTCTGACCGGCATCCTGAGGGCCCATCACCCTGCGCATGAGCGCTCACGAGCAGGGATAACAGCACTTTCCAAATAACAAGAGAGAAACTTTTTCCTTCAAAGGAACTGGATCCAAGAGCCAAGCCATGACTACATATCCTAAAATTCACATTACTCTTAGATCGGTTTTAAGCTACAGCTCTTCCCTTTATTCACCAAAACTCAAAAACTTCTTAAACGAAATTCCTAGCAAACTGTAGTTAAGTTCCACACACCTCCTACAGGTATAATTACTCTGTGTACATAAAATACGCACAAGATACACACAAGAATTACGCATACATACAAAAAGCATTTTGAAATGTCTTAAAAGATCCACTGTATTCAAATACCTACTGAAAGCTGTGCATGGGACGAAGCACGGCGAGGCTGCCTGCCAGCTATCACATCTCCTGCCTCGTACTTAACTAGTTTCATTCGCTCCCTTTGTGCACACAGAGCGACCATGTACGATTAGTCTTCCCACATTTCCCCATCTAACAGTAAAATTAAATCCTAAAAAGACTGTGTTATTAGAGCTTGGCATTTGCTGTGATTGCTCTCCTCACAACGGAAGATGCAATCAGAGGAAGAATTTATGTCCTGTAATTCAATGAATGAATGTGCTTCTCCAGTAATTTCTTTAGTAATTACTTGTGCAAAGTATGTGTTTCTGTAATTGAAATTCTACAGTGTACTATCATTTATTAAAATAGATTATTTATTATGGCATTTTCCATCTTCATTTCATTACTTTCCTTCAATACAATGCTTTCATAGTCACATTTTTAATTCATGTTATTGGTCTGGAGATGCTGAAAGTTGCAGTGTAACTTATAAGCATTCAAACAGAAAAGCATGTTATTAAGTGGGAACAGAACAGAAGGAGAGGAGACAAAGCAAGGCACTGATGAGGAGATGCATTTCCCCAGAAATTCCATTACCCACTTTCAGCAAAGCAGTCCGTAAGTAAAACAGCAAAATATTCTAACATCCACTTCTTTACGTAGTCATTCAACTGTAAAGATCACGTTAATTGACCTTAATTAGCATTCCTACCCTCTAACAAGTATTCCTGAGCGGGCCGTAAAAAGAAACACAATATCTTCAGGGAAAAGCTGTAAAGGCAATCCTGAAGCACCCATTTCTTTGTTTATTTCCTCATCAGAGAGAACTGAAGACATATTTATTAGTCATAAAACACTTTTCCTCAGCAAATAATTAGTCACCTACCAAAGGCCTTTTAAAATTTTTTCTGCAAATGAGGCTGGAAGGAAGACAGGAGATTAGACTGCTAATCAGTCTCTTTGTGGAAAAGCTAAATTTTCTAAGTCAATGTATTAGGGTATCAACCTGAAATTAAATGCAAAAATTGATGCAAATTCTCAACAGGCAGAACACAATCAAACTTTAACAACAGCCGTGGTGATGAGTGCCTGATGTGCAGACCACTATGCTCCCCCTGCTGCAGTGCCTGCAGCAGACTAGGCAAGCACAACACCAGCAAGCAGTGCAATGGGAAGCAAGGGCTGGTGGCTACTGGGAGGGAGAAATTGGGGGAAGAGATGAAAAGAAGTCAGAAAATAGCTAACTAGTCACGTACTGCTGTAAGGGGAGCAAAACAAAACAAAACAAAAGTCAAAACCATCCTGAGGAGAGAGGTGATACCTCCCAGGGCCTTGTGGAAATGCTGCTGGGTGCTGAGCCTTGCAGCAGCAAAGCACAAACTCCATGGTTTGCTCATCTCTCTGCAGTGGAATGGAGGACAGAATCAGAGTGCTAAAGCAAGAAAATCCATGGGTCAAGACAAAGACAGCATAAAAAGTGAAGGAAAAAAGCTATACCAAAACAATCAGTCACTCACCACCTCCCACCAGCAGGCCAATACCAGGTAGGCTATAAGCAATGGCTCCCTTGGAAGGACTAAGCCCCCACACTTACTGACAAGCATGATGTTACAAGACTTTGAACATTCTTTCCGCCAATTCAGATGAACTGTCCCGTGCATGTACCCTCTCCATGTCTCACCACCTCCCAGCACACTCGCTGTGAGGGGGAGAAAGAGAAACAGAGAAAGCTCTGACACTGCGCAATCAACGACCGGCATCAACTAAAATATCAGTGGGTTAACAACACTGCTCCAGTCAGAAATCCAGAGCATAGCACCATACTTCCCCTGGCCAGGCCCAGCACAGCAGCATCCTGCACTCACCTTGCAGGGCTCCTACTCCTGCCTTCCTCCAGCCTGTGAAAGGCTGCCAAAGAGCCTGGAGAAGGAGAATTTGACTTTACGCAGAGTAGAAACTGAGTTTCGGAATGAGTAATGTTGTGCTCATAAAAAGGAAAAAGTATCTTCACGGTTGTGTTTTCTGCTGTTTCAGCAGTTCAAGGGCATCTGAAAAGACTGCTAAAAGCAGTTGAAACAAAAGAGCATTGCTAGGTTTTAGTGCAAATTTCCTGTGACTTAGGGTGGTAACTCTGAGGCATTAAGTATTTAACAGGCTCCATCTATCATGCCTGCATAACAGTTTGAAAACTGTCTTTTAAGTAGCACTTCATTACAAATATTTCAGACCTAAGAAAATAAAAACATATTTTTATGAAGAGTCCTCTGATTTTCAGTTTTATATCCCACTGTATCAAACCCTGGCAACTGTGATAAAGTCTTAGCTAAAGAGTACTACCTCTTGTGCAGAAAAAAAACCTTCCCAATTTTCAAATGCAAATGAGTTCTATAATTGCAAGTGAGTCTCTCATTTTTCCTCTGACATGACCTGCTCTGTGAAAATCAATATCTCATTATCCAAGCCATAAGGTGAAGCAATTCTGGATCAGAATACACAGAGAGTCTCTCCTTCTTGCTTGTCTGTAATGATACAAATGCAGTGAACCTTCAGTCAGTGGGAGTTTTGCCCATCAACTTAATTTAAAGTTATTTAACAGCACAGTGTGCTTCATTCAGACGAGGCATAAATTTAAATAATCCAAACTGACGATAATGAAGATATCCTGTTCTGCTAGATTATGCCAAAATCATGTGAACTTTCTGCTTTTTCTCAGTCACAGCTGGAATAACTTATTTCACAGGTGCTTCCATGGCAAACACTGCCCTAAGCTGCAAGTTTGTCATCTGAAACAAGACTTTACTGGCAAGGTGTTTTAAAGAACAAGAACCAACAGCAGTTGTCCTGTGTATTTTTTTTCTTTTTCAAGGAATTTTAAACTTGATATTATCTCCTTATGAGCGAGTTGAATATATGGCAATGGATGCCAGCACTTTTCAGTCTCTTTTCTTAATATTTCACAATCAAAATGAATTCAACACATTGAAATAAATTAGCTGCTTTAACAGATGTTGGATCTTCATTCTGCATATACAGGACCTGGACAGGCTGGAGAAGTGGGCCCACGAGAGCCCAATGAGGTTCAACAAGGCCAAGAGCAAGGCGCTGCACTTGGGCCAGCGCAATCCCAGGTGTTTATATAGACTCTGCTGTGAGGAAAGGTTGAGGGAACTGGGCTTGTTTAGCCTGGAGAAGAGAAGGCTCCAGGGAGACCAGATTGTGGCCTTCCACCATTTGAAGGAAGCATATAAACAGGAGGGGGAGCAGCTGTTTACGAGGGTCAACAGTGATAGAACAAGGGAGAACGGTTTTGAACTGAGACGGGGAGAGGGTGGTGAGGCACTGGAACAGGTTGCCCAAGGAGGCTGTGGGTGCCCCAGCCCTGCAGGCATTCGAGGCCAGGCTGGATGTGGCTCTGGGCAGCCTGGGCTGCTGGTTGGCGACCTGCACACAGCAGGGGGTTGGAGCTGGATGAGCGCTGTGCTCCTTTGCAACCCAGGCCATTCCAGGATTCTGTGACCAAACATGATGTAGAGTAACAGATGGAAAAAACCCTACGCACCATACATTTTCCCACAGAACAAGAGTTAGGTTTCTTAAAGCACTTCTGAATATCACTACTTCTGTCAAGAGCCACCTTCATTTTCTGCTCTTCAGTAATTTCACTGAGGCAATTCATGTTTGAAAGAGTAAGTTGGGGTGTTAGGACTGCATTTGCTCTCCTGTGCATCCCAGTTGTTCACCTAGCATTTTTCCATGTTCACACTTCTCAGTGCTGTCTTACTTTGCAGATAGGATGCTTAATTGCAGAATTAGTATTTTCAGCATGCCCCTTTCACATTGAGAAGTAACAACGCATAATTAATACAGGAAATTCAGTTATTACAGGATATGTACTCTAAATAGCTTTAGATGATTAAATCAGGACCCAAGGAGAAAACCTCACAAAAATATTTTTTGCTTCAACAAAATCCATAACACTCCTTTTGCCAGTCAAAAGGTGTTATGTATAAAAGCTGAAAGACTGTATTAGACAAATGGGGTATTCTGAACCCTCTTTGTGTGGATCACAAAGGTACATGTATGCTTGCTATATGCTAACTTTTCTGTCACAATAACCAAAGGTCACTGAAGCACTAGTGTGTTTAGTTAATGTGATTAAGCAAGTGCTAACAGTTCACAGAGCAGTCTGTACAAATTATCTTCAGCAGTTGGGTCCAACCAACCATTAAACAAACCAACAGCTTCCTTCTGATTGTTTGTTTGTTCATTCATCAAATTCATATTTAAAAAAGAAACAATTAGTATCTATCATTTACTGGGAATTCCTGAGAATATCTGGGATGTTTTTTAATTATCTGGATTTTTATTTCAAATACCTGTTTTCTTAACCTCAAATTATTAAAGTATGTGGAAACAGAAAGGGAATTTAATTAAAAACATAGCAGATTCAGTTTTTCTGAAAACCATCCTAATTTTTTTTTTTTTTTTATTTAGGGTTTTTCTGCTGCTAAACTGTCTCCCCCTGGATGGAACAGGAAGAGAGCCTGGACCAAGCAGACGGTTGCTTCTACAGTTGGTTTGAGTTCATCTGACCAAAGTCAGCATCATGATGGACTACATGACTGCTGCTTGCCTACAAGCATGCTTGGACTTGATCTTAAGGGTCTTTTTCTGATCTGTTAATTCTCTGATTCCATGATCTAATTCAAAGACTTGCTTTGAATTCTTTTGTTAATTTGGTCTTCAGGAAGACTTCAGGAACACAGAGAAAATTGAAATAGAAGGTTTCAGTAAATTGGCCAGATAGTTCTCAAACAGAAAATAAGTGAAAAATCAATCCAGACGAAGATAGGTAGATTTCCTGCAATCCATACCATCCTGCAATTCACTCTTTCAAGCTCGGTCAGATATCTCCTGAAATTTCAGATCAGGTCCAAATTATCTAACATCCTACTTCTCCTTCCAAGCACACTGGATCTGTTCCATGCAAATAAACTGCTCTGTGGTTCTCTTCTGTACTCTGTTTGGAACAGGAAACCTTTTACTGCATAACAAGGGATCAAAGATGACCCTCTGCATTAATAATAAAAATGAAATGCTCTTTTTAGAAAGAAAAACAATCTAAGCCTTTCTAAATTTAACTCGCTTCATTTCAGCATAGAGCTTCTGCCTCTATTATAAAGTTCCTTCTTAAATGAACTCTCACTATGCCTTTTAAAAACTAATGAACGCAGTTACCATTTCTCAGAGCTTCATACACTGATTTTTCAAAAAGAACTAGAAGTTTTACCAAAAAAAAAAAAATCACAAATTCATCAAGGCCATGACAGCAATTAGAAAAAAAAAACTTAATTTTTGAAAATTAACTGATTTATGAAGTAACACATGGAGACATGCAGAAATGCACAGTTACTAAATGAAGCATCACCTGGTCCTAGCTACCTACTTTAGCAAACTTGAGTCTAGTTATCTTCTGGTACTAAGAAATATTGCCTCCAGATGTCCAAGAGTCAAGATCTCAGCATGCATATGGTTGGATTCTTCCCAGTGAGAAGGTATGTCCATGTCACCAGTGCAATTAGGGTCATCCAGCAAGTTTGGAACTTGGAGGCAAAGAATGAGGCTGTGTTTCTTCCAGGCAGTATTTACAAAAGGCTGTGGCTTCTGTTTCACTGGTGGCTGTGTGCTCAGCTGACTGGAAAGTGCTTGGTTCTTTTGTAACGCAAACTGTGTAAACTAACAGTGAGAAGCAAACATGCACTTCACATGTCTCGCACCACACTCCTCTCTGATTTGTTATATCCTTCATATAAAATAAGTCTTTGAGTGAATAAACAGATTGCAGAGAAATTATCTGTGTCTGTACCAAATGAGAGCATCCATATTGTGAATTAAATCTAAGTTCCAGAGAAAACAAATAATGCAAGAAGAGTCTTTTTCCTCCCTCTGGTGTAATAAAAACAATGTAGAAATATATCAGTGTTTGTAGTCTATTGTTAAAGTGAGATCACTGTAGCCAAAGAGTAAACTGCCAGTTATCAGAAACATGTTTATCTCCAACTGAAGCACCTAGGATGATGTGTACGTCCAGAGCTATAACAGCACAAGGACAGGCAATTGGTTGTGACAACCCAGAAGTCTTTACAATTTATTTTAATTCCCATCGCTTTCATCTTTTTAGAAAAAGCAGAGAAATGAACTGGAGTGGCACCATATTATTAAACAAAACAGCCATTTAAATCAGCACAAGGTCCTCAAACAGCCTGAGACTTTGACCTGCATAAACGAGAGAAGAATTCACAACATATGTTATGTGGAGAAGTACAAATACTCCTAGCTTTGCTTAAGTCTCTCTGTAGGCTATTCCTGTTTCTATAGCTATTTTAGTTATGAAAGCCTCCACAGCTGGATATCCACAGATGATGGCAACTGAAGGGGAAGGAGATAGAGGTCAAAACATTATTTTCTTTTCTAGCTGAAAGAACTCTTTTCAGGTAGATGTTGACGCTGAGTAGAAGAGATGGTTTCATGTGAATTTCAGGCAAAGCCATACCATATTTTCTACTGCTTGTGAATTCAGGAACAAATGTGACTGTTGCCCAAGTATGCAGGGATAGATTAGAATGAAAATTAGCAGTCACCAGTGGCTACCTCTAGCATGCCTCATTAAAAACCAAATCCAGATTTCTGTTCCAAATACCACATAATTTAAGTATCTGTCTCTATCTACTGTACAGAAAACAAAGAAACTCTTCTAGTAATGGTTAACAACTGATTATCAAGAGCTACAAAAAAATAAACCAAACATGGCTGTCAAACATTATTTATTCCCTTTTTCAACCTAACCTGTAATTCCAGGTCTGAACCCATTCCAGTTTCAGATCACCTACAACTACTTTACTACTCATCTACATACAGAACACATCTGCCAGCAGTTCTTCTAACCAGGATTTCACTATGTCTTGTTTCAACAATCTTACAATTAAATATCAGTTATTTATATGCCAAAATTATTTGACAATTACTTTACAAAGTACTACATTCAAGAAATTTTTGTTAAGTGGAATATTCCCCTCCTTTTTTTTCACTGAAACCTGATGGAAAAAGAGCCTAAAACAGACACTGAGGAGCAGCATGTACTCTCAGCTAACTTCTAGCAGAATTAACACCAATTCTTCATTCTGTGTGCCATCTCCATGAATAACTTATCACGCTTCATAACTATGCAAATCTATTACATCTCATTAGCTTATTTTGAGAACACTATTAATAATAGAAGGTATAAAAAATAAATAGAAATAAAATTTATTAAATACCAGTTAAAAATTGGGGTGCAGAGTCCAGTGGGATGTATTTTCTGCTTGGTACCTAAATTTCCATTGATGCTAACAATATTAAATATTAAGTGATCTGAGCAAGCCTGAAAGAAAAAACAGGTAAACTTGAGTAGATTTAAGCACTTTAAGACTCTGGCAAAAGTAAAATAGAAATGGATAGTTGGCCACTTTCAGTTAGTATTTCTTCCATGTCTAGATGGTAATTTTGTGTCCCTGTCTTTCTACATTAAATTTCTGGTGAAATACTTCTTCACCAGAATGAACTGGTTTGTTTCTTTTCATCATTAGAGGTTAAAAAGTGTAAAACTGAGGTGAGATAAGAACTAAGCATTTTAGTAACAAAAGTTACATTTTTGTAGTTTCAATTTTGGATGGCAAAGGTTCTCTCTAACAGTCCTCATGGGACTTTATTTCATCAAGGCTTTCAAAAAAAGTAAAAAAGAAAAGCGCTTCAAGCACAGCTACCTCAGCTATCTCTTTCATAGACACAGGAATTACATTTCTGATGAGTTAAATGTTCAGAATCATTTGAAATGACGTAGGGACATATTTCTACCTATAAATCAATGCAGAACAGTTATTGCATCTGGGTATTCCAGACAAAAAATAATGAGCAGGAGAACAAGAGAAGAATATAAGCATGCTTTACTTAAGATGGCGCCATCCCTGACAGAGGTTTGTTTCTTCTGAGTGGAAACAACACTTCACCTTAATACTATTGTTGCATCTTTGTTTTATACAATCTCTTCTGCTTAACAAAGTGACTGTGTTTCCAGAGTAAATTACACTGGTGATCAGTGGAAAACAACTTAAAGCTACATCAAAATGAAATATTTTGCATACCAGCCTAACTCCTCAGAAATTCCAAGTACTACAGCTTTCTATTAATCATCCAGCTTATTTTATCCTCGCAGAAGAAATCAGAAAGCTCCTCAGAAAGTACATTTTAGCCAAGCACAGTTCATATTTTACCGAGAAAGCAACTTTCTTTCCCTTATGCTACTGATAAGCAACTTCCCAAATATGAAACATTAAATTCAAAATGAAAAAGCAACCCACACCAAATGCATGTTGGTGTGACAGCTGCCAACGTGGATAAATGAGCCAACTTGCTCCAGAACGCCGTAAGGAGCTTCATCTACAGTTTATGCACGACAGGCTCGGGTTCTGCTGCACAATTCGGAGCTCAGAGACTATCTGGCCTTCACTGAACCATTTGTTACCCTGCAAAATCGCAGTAAAGAAACCTCACTCCTCATAACCTGCAGAGGCTGCTCTCTTCCTCACTGTTGGCCAATAGTAATTTGTTGTTCTGCACACCATGGCATGACAAGGTGGCAGCAGTTCCTAGGGCACCCGTCACATTCAGGGACTCTTCTTATTGGTTTTAGTATGGTTTTGACAAAGTCTTACAGGGAACGGTGTTCCATATATACAACCCTATCAGGTAATTCAAAATAGAAATTATTCTCTACTGAATTCCACAAAATGTACACTACATGTACATTGGATTATTTTTTTAATCACAATCACCCTTTGGACCATTTTCATTTCAGTCTTCTTTCTAATGAATTCACTTCATAACTAACAAAAAACATGTTTGCTTCCTTTACAAAGGAAAAACACAACATCCATTGACTTCATTTTAAAATTGCAAATACCAAGCCAAGAAAACTCATGAGTGACTCAGTGTTTTTAAGACCATCAGAACAACACTCCAACTAAACACATTTATATTTGTTCTGCAGTCAACAATGCCACATTGTCACAACTACATTCACCAGCTCTAGATGAAATAATACCACATCTGGTGTATTTTAGGTATATTTTGGCCAGCATTTACAAAGAGCTACGTTCAGAAGTCATGCCACCCAGGAAATCAGTATGGATCATTATATTTAGATGGTCACTCAGGAAGTATTTGTCTGAAAAAATAGTGTCACTAGATTGTTTCACCCTCAGGTTCTTCTGTGAATTGAAGAGAACATTATGTATTTAACAGATATTGGTTGTATGTTTCTAACTGGAAAAGTTCTCTATTAAAAGCAATTGCTTCATGTTTCTGCCTAGGTCTGCCTAAGCAACCGCCTCAGCCAGCTCCTTTAGGACCCTGGGACATCCGGCCCCATAGACTTGTACACATTCAGTCTCATGAGACGGCCTCAGACTTGCTCTGCCCCTATAGCAGGGGGGGATTTACTCCCTCAGTTCCCAGCTAGAGGGATGTAAGCTGCAGGGACATGAGAAATACAAGAATCTTGGCTGCCAGTGAAGACAGAGGCAAAGAACTCTTTCAGTACTTCAGCCTCCTCCATACCTGCAGCAGCCAGTTCTCCTTTCTCATTTACCAAAGGAGGTACTCTGTCTTTGGCCCGTCTCTTCCGGCCAATGCACCTATACAGTCCTTTTGTTTTAACACCCCTCACCGACTTCACTTCCATTGTGCCTTGCCTTCCCCAGTTTCCCCTCTCTGCCCAGTCCTAACAGCATCCCTGGATTCCCCCCAGCTGGCACACCCTGGCTTCCACCGCTGGCACAGTGCCTTTCTCCTCCCTCCCTCGGTCTGCCCAGCAGGTCCTTGCCAAGCCATGCCGGTTTCCTGCTGCCCTGCTTATTGTCTTATTCTGCTGCCCTCTCTTATTCTGAGGGACAGAGAGCTCCTGTGCCCTCAGAAAGGCATCCTTAAAGAGCAGCCAGCTTTGCTCTGCTCCTTTGTCTCTAAGGACAGCTTCCCAGGAGATCCCATCCAATAATTCCTTGAATGCTCTGCAGTTTGCTCTCCCAAAGTTCAGGGTCCTGACCCCACTCTTCTCCAGGCTTGCATTCCTTGAGATTACAAACTCAACCACCAGGGCATGGTCACTGCAGCCTAGGCTGCCTCCAATCTTAACACCTACTCCTAGTGGAAAGACTTCTTCACACGTAATTTTAGAAATAAAAGCAGCAATCTCCTACTTATCATCATTACTCATTGTTTCACTGTGGCTCTAACAAGTTTGATGCCATTGTTTTGGGCTGTGTGTGTGGGGGGGGGGGGGTTGGGTTTTTTTTTTTTTTTTTTTCAAATGCTTTTAAAACATAAATAATTTGATAGTTCTGCTTTACACTCAGCGATATAAAAATCACACTAAATCACATGAAAGCAATAAAACACATTTTCATGTCAACTACCCATCTGTAGGCTCCTTTTTACTTCTCTACTTTTTTCTAGAAAGATCGTATACTGAGGCATACTGCTGGAAACTCTCTGGCTTATTCTCAGTGCAATTTCCACTGCCTTTTTTTCAACCCACTGATTTTCCCTGCGCTCCCTCTTCCATGCCTGATTTTAAAGGATGCAGTGTGATCTGGAGCAGCTCAGAAACCCATCTTATGACTAGATCAGAGGCAATAGTAGAACCATCAGGATTTCTCATCCTGTTTCCTGTCTGCAAAGTGCATGTCACAGATTGAATCAGCAAGACTGAATAGATCTTGTAATTGTTTTCTATTACAGAATGCTGTTCAAAAGAAGTCTTCAGCACTCCAAGTAAGACACACAGCTCGCCTAAGCTGACAGCTAGGAAGTCCAATGCCCAGATGGACACCTCATCTTCAACTCCACCCACAACGTACTGCTTCCATCAGCAAGGATATACCTCCTAATCAATCTCACTATCCAACCAGAATTCCCATCCACGTTATTTTTTTTTGCTTCTGACTTTACTGTCAGAATCATAGCCAGTCTCATTATTTCAACATTACTTGGCATTTCATTGAAGTTCCCGAGGCTGTTAAAGTATGTCCTCAAAACTTCTCAACTTTAGTTTCAAGTCCTCAATTAAGAATACCACTGGGATGAGACCACACCAAGACATTTAACTTAGCATTTAAAATATTCCACTGTTTCAGGCGGTCTGATTTTCTTCTGATTCAGGCATTGCTACAAAAATAGATTATCTTCAAATAATGGCCAAGCTTTCTTCTCATCAGCACAGCCTAGACAGGGAGGAAGCGATTCATCGCTGTGGCTCTTGGAACATCCACTCGACATAGATATGGGGAAACCCAGCCTTAAAGGAGCTGGTTTGCTTGGGAACTGCGCATGTGAAATTGAACTGATTTGCCCATCACAAGAGATATTACTGCAGAAAGCTTAACGTGGTAGTTATGAAAATCCCATACTACAAGGATGAGGCAGTGCAAATATTAAGATGGGTAGCTTCTGTACTTCTAAAACAAATAGAGTGATATTAGCTTTTCATGACAAATTTTGGCAAAAAAAGAAGAAATCTTACTGCTGTGAAAGCAAGCTGAAAGCACACTACACGTGGATACCCACTGTTTTACTAACTAAGACATCCTAATTAGATCTCTCACAAGAGAACAGCAGTAAACTTTTTACAGTGTAGCACCTGACTTAATTTGTTGTTGATATTTTAAATCGAAATGCAAACCACCTACGTACAAGCATAGAGAGTGCACAGTATATTTGATAAACCTCCTCCCCACACCCCTAAGAATTATTTACGCTCTGCTCACCCACATATCCAGAACAAAGAAAGTTCAAGAGGTTCACAAGTGCACTGGAGGAGAGAGAACTACCAGGAAGTAAACAGGAATAATTTGCTAGAAGAGAGAAAGCCATTTCTGTACTAACGGAAACAATCCTAAATGCCTGTCAGTCTTAGAAAAGCTGTCGAAACTGTAAACATTACCCTAATCACTGGTGGCTGCAGTTCTGGGAAAGAGCGGCAGGATGTTATTCAATTGATGAGGGCACTAGGCAGCATAAAGTTAAGAGCTAGTCAGGGCTGAAACACACACATCTACCAAGCATGGCTAAAGCTTATAACAAGGGCAGGAAGAAGAAAGACCTTCACATTTTCTTAAAACTAGTAATTCATTCCAGTGCATTCATGTCTGGTTTATGAGCTTGAGTTAGATTAAGACTGGAGGCCACAAGGCAAGCTTTTGCTAAAAAGTTTTTCCTCTGAAAGCTTTCTCTTGCTATTTCTCAAAATGATAGTGCTAGCATGCAAGTTACTGATGTTGGTGTTTGGTAGTGCTTGTACACTCTAATCAAATAAGCATCCTTTTCTCCCTTACACTGCTTTAATTATTTCCAAAAGATAAATGTAATATAGCCTTTCCTTAAAAGTGCAAGTTATCTTTGCAATTCCAAAAACAGATATGGCTGGATACTCAGATCTGTGGAACCAGTTTGGCAATAGTAAAAATGTGCACGTGAACCAAAGTCAGAGTGTAATTACCTGCTTAAATTGTGAAGAAATATTCTTTCTTAATTCACTGTTATCATGATAAAACCAGAAGAAAGCTCCAGAGAAGAAGAGAAAGCTCTAGAAGATTTTCTTTGGGGAAAAAAAAAAAAACAACCTTTGACAATCGCAATCAAGTACTGTTATCTCAATTGCATATTTGCACAAGAGGACATAGACATGTAACTGCAGAAGTTTTTGAAAAAAACTCTAAACAACAAACCGTGTTTATTTCACATGCTTATTGCCCTTTATATTGTTTCATTTATTAAGAAATCATGCTCACTATTTCAGGTCATAGCAAATATTTGCCACGTTATCCATTAGAAGGTGGTCACAGGAATAAACATCCTTTCAGGACACCTGGTTCCAAAGCATGACTTAGTTGCTTATGTTTTTAAAAATACATATTCAAACTACTTTAAATTCAACTTAGTTTTTAAGCAGCGCTATCTTCTCCTTACGTACTCAAATATAAGATCCTGTGTGAGACAAGGGTAAAAGCAAAGCAAACTGCCATCAAACAGAATACCAGATGTTCAGGAAAACAGAAATCATAGAGTGGCAGAAGGAACAAAAGAGGCAACAATTGGCAAATGATATTCCTCCTTTCTCATTATCCTCCATTTGCTTTCAATTTAAAGTAGCAATTATTCAGCATAATTGGCTGTCCTTTACCTTACTGCTTCTTCAGAGATGGTGCATATCACAATAGCATTGCACTGATTTGCATCAACTGAGAGTTATCTTTCAACCAGCTATCAAAAGAAAAAGCTACTTCTGTTTAGAGAGCTGTTATGTGGCAGCACAAGAGCAAAATGAGTCACTGTCTCTAGCCAGCAACATCATTGTAAGCACCTTCAACTTGTGGAGAGAGGATTCAAGCAAAACAACAATACTGCTCTGTTCAACTCTCTTCTCTCCTGTTACTTTTCACAAGAGCATTAATCTTGTAAAATCACTTACATGGCTGGGTTACTGTGTGGAGGAAACACACGTCCTGCCCAGCCAAACAGGTCAGCTTCCCCCACTGGAAGGTTCCAGGGAGCTCTTAAGATAACATACTGGAAGCATATTGGGTTTTAGTGTTAGTTTTCTTTCTGATTTGCTGGCCAGTAAAGACACTTAAACAGAAGCATTAGTAGAGGAACTATTTCAGTTACTCAATGATATGTATTTAATTTATTTGAAAATAAATATGTTCATGAACACAGATAGCCCCTAAGGCTGGAATGAATGACAAGAGACATTAGTCAGCTACGGTTGCTGATGATCCAGAAAATCCCTCTGAAACTTGTTTAAAACCTTTGACCAATTCCTTTTACTTAACAGCAACACAGGGACTCATCAGATTGTCTTTCCTGGTAAGATTATTTGCCTTTTTAAAGAATAACATTGAAAATATTCAAAGTTTGCTACCTCTGTGCTACCTCGTTCCTCCACAGGCAATTAACAGCTACGGTTACATGCTATCTTCTTCAGTGCCAGCATTTTCAGAGTCTAACATTATCCAGTAACAGGAACGAGGTCAGAAAACTAGTTCAGATACATTACTTTGCAGTATATTTTCTTGATCCTTACAACTTCTGATGCTAATTAGCAAAGTACTAATGAACCTCTACCTATACTAAATGGATGCTGCAGTTCCTGAAACAAGCCAATTACAAGCCTAACTCTCTAAGAAAAAAGTGAATTGGATCACAATGTACATCCTAGTTAATGAGGAGTATTTAATGCATTTCTTCTGTAAGAGTGCTCAAGTGGGTCACAACCAAATAATTACATTGACACTTTATGGGGACTGATCTTCAGAGTGCTGATATGCTGGCTTATAACCAACCTGGCTCATACAGTCAGCTCAGTGCACAGGGCACCGCTCTGTGTTTCATGAGAGGGTTCTGCAAACTGCTGACTGACTGCTAGGGGCTTTGCGTGACTGTATTTGGCACTAGTGAACTTAAAATCAAACTGTGCACAAGTCTTCCAGCAATACCAGGTTTTACCTTCATGGAATCACAGTATGGTTTCAGCTGAAAGCTTCCTCTCTAAGTCATCCAGCTAACTCCCAACCAAAGCAAAGCTCACTGCAAAGCTAGCTCTGGTTGCTCATTCTCTGAATGCCTGCAGGATTCCCACAGTCGACCTGGGCAGTCTGTTTGTAGTGCTTAACTGCTCACATTTCTCTCATGCCTGCTTGCCTAGACGAAGGTTATGCAATTTGCTCTATTATTCTTTGATTCTCTCATAGCATTCTTTCCCAGTATTTACCTCTTTTGCATCAAACGAAATGTCAGAACTACTCTGAAATCTTCAGCTTTTCCACTGGTATTTTAAATATTCCAGTATCAAGCAAATATTAAATGAACCCATCATACGCATTTTCTAGTACCTTTCCAGTCGATTAACGGCCATCCTCTAGTTCAGTGTAAGTCACTACTCAAACCTGTTTAGTAAACTTAGGGAACATTTTAAAATGTTGGTTATTTCTGTGTCCAGTGCACAGAACCAGCCAGGTGCTTCCCTGTATTATTTCTTACCAATGCCAGCTCAGATAATACAAGAAATGAAACAAACAAACATACAATGCATTCATGTAATTCTTCATCTCAAAACATTTGACATCACAGAACTGCCTTCACTTGTAGAATTTCCCATGAAAAAAATGAAAAGCTGTATTCTCATTTGGATATCTACCTTACATTGTCCTGATAAAAAAAAAAGCCAACATTTCTTTTTCATCGTAGGGAAAAAAGCTCCTTTTGCCCATTATTGAAATGTACTGATCCACACACACTGACGACCACAGTAACCCCAAGGAGATGTGTTCCTATTTCAATCTGTTCATGATTTCACTTGCATGATTTCATTAGCATTTATCTGTTCATAATTTCGTTATCTGTTCATATAATTTCATTATATCCAAAATATATCACATCTGACGCAAAACTAAGAATGCTGTCATTTTGTTGGTCCCACAAAAGAGTGCTCATTTTTCCTTCCTCTCTCTTCGCTTGATAATCAGCTTATTAATTGCTGTAAAAAGCAAGAAGCAGTTATTGTGAAAGTCTACAGCTTCAGCAGATATTGACAGTAAAAGATATGTATGGTGCTTGCTTTCACGGTACTTCAAAGCTATATCAGGTAAATTCAAGACCGCTAGTGCCATTTTCAGACATCTCAACGATGCTTTGATTTAGTGAACTCCCCTACGAGAATAATGGAGCCCAAAGCAGGAATTTATTAAAGGATGGAACCATACCATAGAAAACATATAGTCCTGCAGCACTAGGACTTTCATTACTAATCTTTATACCTCAAGATTTCAAAGTCTGATCTGTAAAATTACTATAAAACAATGACTTCCAGGTAGACCATAAGCCTGACAGAAGTTTGTAGCATGAATGAAGTACCATACTAGGTGGAAAATTCCACTAATTAATTCAGTCTTATTTTTATATTCATTATCTCTGCAAATGTAGAAAGGCCAATAATTGCCCATTCCACTTGAAGTCTGGAAGCCGTTTCCTACTGAAATATTTTCCTTTTCCTCTGATATATATAATTAAATTTTACAGCAGTCTCATATATGTATGAGTCCTGGTCACTTTGTCAAAAATCAGCCAGATCCCATTTCAGCCAACAATGGAGTATCCTCAGGATGCAAAACTCTGCTCAAATAATGGCTTTAACACGTGACTGAAGCATACAATTAATGTATTTTGGCTGATAGTTTCTTATAGCAGACTAACTTTCCTTGAGCTATGGACAAGACTGACTCAGAGAACTTCCTTTCACTATGAGTATTCTCCCCAGGACAAATCTCTAGCGAAGGGCCTCTGCAAAAGAAATACAAACATGAATTTATCTTTGCACTTGAAAGGCTGAAGCTCTTTTCCACAAGCACACTGAGGGCATAAAATAAAATCTATTAAGGAAAGTTATGAAATAAGGATCAAGATGATCCTTTACTTTCAATTCTTTTTATGTTCTTCATTAAAAAGAGAAATTCTGAAGCATAGAGATATAAAGGCAAGAAAGTCAGGGGAAAAAAAAAGCAGCACATTGCCCCTCCAGCCAAAACTTTAAGAATTAAGAAAGAGCAGTGTAAACTGACATGTCATGACAAGCAATTGCTTTTCTCTTTCCCATAACATTCACCTTAATTATTCCTCCTGATGTGAGTGAGAAAAAAAAAAAAGCTGCCAACATCCCTAGCTGACCCATAGTAGGTTTACTGCAGCATAGCCTAGATCAGCAATGGCCAGTCTCTTCCTAATGGGATGAACTCAATTGTTTGCCGGCTTCCCTTCCTCTCCAGTCAATGATGATCAGAACACAGACAGTACAGCATGCAGCACTTAACGAGGAGATTCAGGGACCTAAAGGGTTTGGCTGTGAACAGGTTATGTTGGCGTCAAACCTCTTAGGCAGTGCTTTACAAAAACCTACACCAATCCTGTTCAGCATCCAAGAACTTTCTTTGGGACATTAGTGAGAACTTCAGAAAATGTCCACAATATATCACTATAGATAGAGCAATTAACCAGCAATGGCATGCAAGTTTATAACAAGATTAGATTTCAGGAAAGTCCATGATTCGTCTGGCTGCTCAGCAATTCACAGGAAGACATCCCATATAATGCCATATACACAGCACAGTCTGCTCAACTTCCTAAGTGTATGTCCAGTGTGACAGGATAATAGAAGCTTCAGAAGAGAGAATTCTTTGATAAGAGTGGAACTGAACACCTACTTCCTCACATGTAATTAAATTAATAATTAATTTAATAATTTATTAATAATTTGTTAATATTTATTATTGTGATTTAAATTAATATTAATATATTTAATTTTAATATAAAATTAAATCTCTACAGCCACTGTATGCATTTCAATGGAGCTTTAAAGCGCTAATGAACAGAAGAGTTCCTACATTTCCCACAGGTTATTTCTCCTGGTTTCCAGTTTCTTACTTGACTGACTGCAGCAACCACAAGGTTAAAACATTATTACGAATTAAGAGCACATTATCAGTTCCAGAGTTGCAGTTAATCCAGAGCAAGTCAGAGTAATAACTTGCCTAGATAATTAGATCAATTGTTAAGGTCATTCGATTGAGTAAATGTGAGACAATTCTTTACAAGTACCGTGTAGTACACTTACTGGTAGATGAGGCATGAAAGACTTCTTCACAGCAAATGCATTTCATTCAGTGTATAAAACATTAGCTGAGTACCAAGCCTCTCTTTTCTTACCGCTCTGGGACCAGGATTAGCTTAAAGTAGCAGAGATAACTCCAAAGCAGAGTTAAACACATAATGAGACCTTCCCTCTGCTTCTCTGAGACACTACAGGCATATTCCAGGATTTTGTACACTGAGCACTGCTGGAATTGCTTTCTGGACCACCACATTGTGCCCAGAAGAATCTGCCTTTCAAGAGAATGCTGACAAGTACAGAGAGAGAGATTGTCATTTTAAAATCCTTCCTTTAACCTATATGAAGATGATGTCATGGTGAGCAATTAGTTTCAGAAGAGGACTAAGTGTTAAAGACAAGTCATCATACAGACTGACTGTAGAGAAAGCAGCAGCAGAGATGCCCTCGGATCACAGAAAGTCTCTTTCCTTTGTACAGTTCTTCAGCCTGGCACACAGCACACTGGGTCACCCCACAGGCTCTCCTGCCTTCTGCATTTCCCCACAGTGCTCCTTCCTCCTGCAGGCATCTCCTACCTGCTCTACTCTCAGCAAGGGTCCAGCAACAGGATACCACAATCAATTCTGTTCGCCAGTTTAAGAACCACAACATAAGAGATCTCATCCTTGATAGAAAGATAGTGGAGAACGACAAGAATGAGATGTTACAGATTAAGAGCATCTCCTCTAGGTCCACTTAGCCTGAGTTTAATTTAGGAACCTTCAAGTAAAGGAAAGTATGTGGGTGGCTACAAATGCAAACATATGTATATACGTTTGAGAGGAAGTTCAAAACATGACAAGAAGCCCATTCATAATACCCATTTATGTTCAAGAGAGCTCATTTCTATTATTTGACAGAACTGAATAAAGGAAGACCCTTTCTTTCCAGGTGAAAAAGTCTCAGTCATCCCTGGGTAGTGTCTTCACATCAGAGAAGACAACGCAGACTTACGGCATAAGTATTTAGGACAGGTTTTTTGTCATGTATTTTTCATGAGGTTCTTCATTGTTTTACAAAATAAAACCTAGTACAGTCACATACACGTTTCCTATTCTAATCATGGTGTGATGACTTTTTTCCTGAAAATAATTGTTTTTGCATAAGCAGCATAGAAAAGCTACTCTCTAAAATATGAAAGCATAAAGATAGCCTGATTCAGTCAAGAAGTTGCCTGCAGAAGAATTGCCAAAAACTTTCTCCTACTTTTGCTAAAAAATGACTTGAAGAGAAATTATCATGGGCCTGCATGGAAGAACACAGAAGTAGTTCTTCCCATTCCTAGGCGGAAATCTCTCTTCTGAGAGAAACTATCAAATGTTTCTTCTTTGCAGAGAGGGTGCAGATTTCACAGACCTACGTGGCGACAGTCATCATCTTTACCAAATACAAAATGCAGAAATATTCAAAAGCCAATAAAGGAAGCACTTCTACAAAGTTCTGCTATTTGAAATGAAATTATTTATTCTCTTCTGATTATTTTGGTAGCATTAATTTTGTCCTATCACATTTCTGCATCTTCCAGCTCAGAGCATGGTTCCTTGTACTCCTTTCTTCATCACCCAGCTCCAAAAAATCATCTCACACAACAAAAATCATTCCGACTGTCACCCTTTCTTAGAGTAAATTTCACAGCACTGCCAAAAAATACACTTTACAACCTGAAAGCTTCGTGTACCTAAGACGTGTGTAAAGAACAGTTAAATCAGGGGACTGAAATAATTACATTAATAAAAGCCTTTGTACTGTTGGCATAATTATCTATAAAATAATCTGTTAGACTTGGAAACACATGAAATACAGTGTAATTTTTTAGCTTAAAGCTTTATCATACTAGAACTATGCAAATCAATAATTATCACATTAAATAGGCTCATATTCCAGTTTTCTCAGCAGTAACTTCTCCTTTGGGAGAAAAATATTTTATCAAGATTAAACAGAAAATGGTTTCTTTCCTGTGAGTATTACTTTGATGCCATGTCAAAACATCTGTTTCGTGTGACTCAATTTTTCATTCCCAAAGACCTGCCTTTCCCACTACTTACACACATACAGAGCCAATAGAATAGTTTGAAGTGATAGACTGCAATTCTTAAATTGCGACCACTGCACACCATATAGCAGAAAAGAGGTTGTGTTTTTTTCCTCAGGAAGAAACAGAGACTTGTAGCTTCAGAGTAGTGCACAGTCCTTTCACATAGCAACGTTCATCTAATAGAAAATACAAAAGGTGCATAAACACGGAAAATCTTGGCTTTATTTGTGAAGATTATCAAGATTTGAAGAGTTTGTATGATAACATAAGATGAATGAACATACCATAAGTATCACTACTTTTGGAATCTTGTCTAAGAATGGTTTTATTTTTAAAGATGACTACAAGAGAAGCCAATGAACGTGTGTATTTTCTCAATTTGCGTTTATTTAAATCTGTTTTGATGTTTCTTGGAAAAGGGACTGTGGCATGTTCCTTGTCTTACCATGACAAAATCTATAGCTCAGGGTGGAATATATTGCTTCCACACATTTTAGTAACTTTAGTGTACGTTTCTGCTGAACATTTCTATAAGCTGTGCAATACTGCTATCCTCATTTCAGAAAGGCATAAAAGGGAAAACAAATTTTATCCAAGTCCATGGAAGACAGGAAAGTGCCATGGTTATCTCTAGATGCACCTGTCTGTGATGGGGGACAGCAGGCCCAGCAGCCCAAAACAGTGGCAGGGGAAGGGACAAAGAAAGAAAAACCACAACAATGACCTGAGGAGGAAAGCTAATTTACTAATTATAATAGCAGAAGTACAAGGCAATTGAGATTGAAGCTAATAAATAAATAAAATGAAAGAGTTTCTAAAAACTGAGGCTCTCACTCTGATCCACCAGGGAACAAAGAGAGCAAGGCTGGGGACTTCAGTCAGTTTCAGCTTTCCTACTGGCTGGAAAACAAATAGAACAGCAGTTTTTTGGGAGCTGTAGTACATTTTTCTTCTCTTCTGAGACTCCCAGTGCACCACATGATGTGACTGGAATACTGATGACAAAAATCATAAAACCACAACAGTATGACAACATTAAATTCTAGTGTATGTGAACACAATTTTTGTCGAAGAACCAAATTCAGACTCAATGTTCAAAATGCTCTATTCAAATTTTGGTGCTAAGAAAAAGAATTAAGCGTAAAAAAAAAAAATCTATGCAGGTCTAGCATACGTTTATATACAAACCTTGGGGCTTTGATTTTAAGCATCAGTCTTCAAGGAACAGAAAACAAATAATTCATAGTTATAAAAAAAATCCTTCACCTTCGTTTCACATCTCAGTTTTATCAAAACCCAGGGTTTTACTTTTTATCATTTCTTCAATATTTGCCTCTCTTCTGCACTACTCCTGACATCAGGGAATAAGGCAACAACTAAAGCATTGTAGAACAGCATTACAAACTGGCTATTCTACCATGCTGAGATACTTCCAAACTCCAACCTAGCTTTTACAAGAATAGCACAGAAGGTTATTTCCAGCTTCTGTAATATGGGTGTTATGATGAATGGAGATTTTCCTGCATATTCATCAGAAGACTTCTGAGAGAGGAAAATGTTATCTGCTAATTCTCTGGAATCAGAATTGAAATATTAGCAGTCGCTGTTTCTGAACACTTGCTTTTAAATAAAAAAAAATTAAGGCTTATGCTGAAAAATATATGCATAGATCGATAAATTCCAGAACATAACTGCTCTGCCTACAGCTCAACAAGTAGACTAAACGTGCACAGAGTGGTGGAGCAAGCTTTCTCATACTGCTTTGCCAAATACAACTTCTCCTAAGCCAGAGGAGCGAGCCATCCATAAGAGTGGCAGTGATTTACATTTGGAAATCACCTGATCTCAGCCTGGGCTGTGGACCTGCAAGCCAGAACACTATCAAGCACCAGTTACCATCTGCCAGTTGTGTGTTGCCAATAGTACACGTAGCAGTAGTTCATCTTTTAGTAGGGAGGATAAAGACTCAACATAAGAAGTGCTAGCGGACCGAGGAAGCCAAAAGGAGCTCATTTCTAATGAAGAAAAGCCCTTAAATACTAAGCCTCAGGAGTCTCTCAGGAGCCTCAGAAGAAAAAAATAAAATTAAGTGTGAAGATCTGCTTCATTCAGCACACACACAACAAAACTTCATAAGCACATTGTCCTCTGTCCCAGTAAAACAGCGGCACAGTTTCCACAACTGTAAGTCTCTATTTGTTTTAATAACTAGAAGAGAGAACCAATAACAAGTTAGGAAAAAGGCAAAAGTGTCAAAACAGTGAGTTTACAAAACTCAAATTTCATTTTGTTTCTATTTAAGATGCTTAGAAGCACGTACAGCTCTTGCTAAGTAATAACTGACTATCACAGCAATCAGCAAACTGAAGTTACTCAGAAAAGGAATTTAAAAGAGGAGCTGCTACTCCTACAGAGGAGAGATCAGAGCATTTCCTTTCCTTCTCCTTCACAGAGCATGAGAAGTAAAACAAATGGGAACCTGATAAATAAGTTTATGCCAGATATCATTAAGCAGTGATATCTACTGACCATATACAAAATCACAGACAGAAGTGTGGTAGAAAATACAAGCCATTTTGGTGCACAAGAAGGAAACAAGCAGTGTACAGCCCTGTGCTCAGGGCATAACTCATCCAACAGCTGAGCTGAAATACAAAGTTTTCCCAGTTATTCCATAAGCTTGCATCATGGTATTTTTCTGTTCTTCTACCATACTTTCACAAGGCTGGAACAGCTGTGGTCTGAATAGACATGCTTTAAATCAACTGTAATCTGTCTTTAATAGTATACATGACGTAATTTCAATAGCCTTAAGATTAGTAAAAATGAAAAACCTGTCCAGACAGGTGGGAATATGTGGCTGGTCAACCTTCAGCATGAAGCTTAGTCAGTGTCCCCACTACTTATGCTGCAGTTAGCCGAGATATATGCATATAACCAGCAGTAGGTATGGAGAATAAACTGCTGGCTAAAAAGAGTAAATGTAGATGTGAACACAGAAATGGCTAAATACTTCTTAATATCTTTGCTATCTCAACACTTAAAGGCTTATTTGGTAAAACTACACAGGCTGGAGATGCTGCCAATAGGTAATAGTGTAGAAGATGGGAAGTGAGGATAACAAGCCGCAGCATACCCCTTCTCCCAGAAAACTTACAGTAAGTACATATATAAGAAACCAGAGAGCCTGTATTTTGCTTCTCATTTCTATTTTTTACCCTCTTTTCAGAGAGATATTCTTGTCTATGAAGATGATGTCTGAGATAATCTGATTCGCTTTTAAGCTACTGCTTTTCAGACATAAGGCACTCTTAAGAATCCATCATTTTCTACATCTTCTCCTACATTTATTTGCTCTTCCATCTGTAACAGTCAGTAAATGCAGCAGCTGTCTGCAATCCATCTAATCTGAAGCACAGACATTTCACTCCAGAATAAGCAGTGCATGTGTTTTGAAAAATAAGTCATGTAATATTCTACATTATTTAAAAGCTTTCATCATTCTTTGAAGGCTACTGTAAACAGTAGCTGCAGGGGAGTTCATTTAAATATATTCACTTTGAACTGCAAATTGCGTGCGGTAGAAAACAGAATGACATGTACAATTTTACCTTTTTTCCCCACTAACTGTTGTTTACAAATGTTATAAAATCTATTCTACATTCAAAAGTATTTCAGGTTTTAAGTAGTTAATAATCAGTGTTCAAATGAGGCTCGTAACACTTGCAGGGCTTTGAGGGGAAGTAAGAGGCATTCAGAATGCACAAACACTGCCACTTCTGACTGAAATACACAAATTCACAAGAAAGTAGCCCCTGGGATCAGAATCTGTGCCCAATAACACAGCAAGGAGGAAGGCATGGAATATCCCTGGCAGCTCAATGCTCCTGATTTCCTTCTACCCTAAAAATATAAGCTTTGGAAAAAGCCAGCAGCAGTTGAGCCAGCCATGCCAGTGAGCTCACATTTGAGCTCCCAAACACATCACAGTCATTTCATCCCTTGCTGTATGCGAGCATTTTGGGAAGCACAATGTGGGATGAGTTTAGCACGAGATGACAACTGTGTACCACCACTGGAGCTCTCTGGTACAGCACAGGAGCAGTTTCATAAGTAAATTTCACTAGCCAGCACATAATAATTGCACGTGAAAGTTAAACACTACTCTCCAGTCCTTGGATTAAACAACATACACCATATACTTACTACTTATTCATACACCACCCTAAAAAGGAAAAGTTACCACGCTACAGCTAAGGAAATATTTTCTTGATGGAAAGATGAGTGGAGAAGAAAAAAAACGAAACTTTTTTCTCCACTTCTCCACAAAGCACAACAGTCCAACAAAAGCAACCTAATTCCTTGAAAATCTCACATGTGCATTTAAGCAAAGAGTGCACAGGAGCAAGCTGTGGACTTGATAAGCATGCACACTGCATCACACTTTGTGGATCTGTGTGTGCTGGGAAACACAGTCCTGAAGCTGCAAACAAGTAGAATTGCATCAATACTGATTTTAACAAACATTCTGGCAACAAGCTCTTCAGAAGTGCCACTGAATCAAAACTCTGTGCAAATAATTAGCTTGTGTGCATCAATAATTACACCATTGTGCCAGTTTCTTTTTTTTTTTTTTTTTCCAAACAGAAAGTTCTTCAGCAGAACTGGGTAGACAAATTAACAACTATTAGTGCAATAAACGGCTTTCACTCAAGATCCCAGCCATGGATTATCACGTTAAGTTTGGAGCTTTTTGTTTGGTTGGTTGCTTTCAGTAGCGCACTCCTTAATTGATGCACAGAGCAGCAGCAATAACCCTGAAGATCTGGTATGTTTATTACTTGGCTGCATTGGCACCCTGTCTGCACAGCACAAACAGGGCAGGACCCAGCCTGTCACTACTCCCAGTCCAGCTGCAACCCACTCATGGCTGTGCCCAAACCCATGCACGGTGCTTATTTGTGTCCAATAAAAGAAAGCCAAATAGTCAACATTTTCACCCCCTGTTCTCTGGAGAGCCATACCTCTATTCTTCAGGCAGCAGCCTACAGAATTTGCCTCATATTGATAGGAAAAGGAAAGAATGTTTTCCTAATAACATCGTACTATTTTTCTTCTTCCAAAATACAGCATTCTCCCAAACATATCTGCCTTTTATTTCCCAATAGCTCTTTCATTCTCATAAATGTGAAGGAAGCTTGTAAATATGACAGGAGGATCACAAAGTGGCAGAATGTGACGGAGAGCTCAGAGCAGACAAAGAGAAAGCTACATATTCAAATAGAATAACTAATTTGTTTTCCACCCAAGTTGACAGCAGGAAGGTTTTCACTTACTTGCTCAACAGAAGGGGCAGGGGAGAAAGCCACATCATTCCTCGACGTCACCACTGTGAGTGCCAGCATAGCATAACCATGCTGGGAAGGTCCTGAAGTTGAAGCAATTGCAAGCAGCTCACTTGACCCAAAGAACTGCTTAGAAAAGTCCTGCCTGTGCCCCCTGCAGCACAATTACCATATAAGCAGGTGTGTTTGTATAAACCAGAGATCTACACTAAGAGCATCAGGAAATACTAGGCCGATTTGAAAGTACATCTTTAGCCAGCTACAAGAACAGCTAAAATCAGCCAATAATTTCAAGATCCTTGATAAACCAGGCTACAATACGTCTTTCAAAACGTGCCTTTTCAAATCCACCATGCAGAAATAAGAACAAACTTGCCTGTCTAGAGTGTATCATATAAAAACTAATTTGGTAGGTCTTCAAAAGAAAGTCAGGATGGGAGCAGGATGCGTTGCTCAGTTGTCTGCCAGCCTTTCCTGCTTTCTTTTTGTTTTCAAGGTTTTCATTCTGGTGTAGAGCAAGGCTGTTACCAGTCAATTCAGCTGATCCCAGGCACCCATCTGTCTTAGCAGATTTCAGTACAAGTGTTTGCCAGCTGTAGTTACTGAGATAACCTTGAAGCGTGAACTGAGTAAAAGCGATCTGAGTATCGTGACAGCTGCTGTGTATCTGTTGGATCTCAAATAATAATTCTGAGAAACGTGACCTGCAGTGATACTTTAAATATCAAAATTATTAATTATGTACATGTGCATCAAAATATGAACAAGGAGACTAAATAACAATCTGAGGAAGATCTGAAATTTGTGCCTTCATTAAAACTTTACACAGCATGCAGAGGTTAGCAGGGCATTTGGGCACAACCTGAAAAGCTGCTGAATTTAAGACATGACACAAAGGAAAAGCATCAACTAAAACGTGTGAGAATATCTACGTTTCTATCCTGTGGACTAACTTCTAATGAGTTAATAGTGAATGGACATAGGATCTTGCACAGCCATGGATATGGTTTCAATCTTTCTTTTGTCTTATTTTCCTCCCCTGGTTTGCTCACTACCTCACAGTTTTTCACTTATTTTCTTGTTTTTCTCAAATCTGGGAACCATTACCAAGACCAAGAACAAATGCCTCGAGGTGTTAGCCGATAATGCAAAGAACATTCTGTATGCTAAACAGTTATTATTTACAAACAGTTATTACTAACATTATAGAGCCATACCAGTAAGTTATACAAGGGCAAATAATGAAGCTTCAACATCTGTAATCTGTAATGATTCACCTTCAGCATTTTGATAGATTTTTCATTTCTTGCAAATACTGAATTGCAACCCCTGAGCAAAGTAATTGGAATAACTACTCCTGCCTTCCAATGAGAATTTCTCTTTCACATGCTTCATCATGTCTATAAGAATGATAACACTATTTCATCTAATTTTACTTGTTATATATTTTCTAATCTTACTTGTTACATATTTTCAAAAATGTATTGTTCTATACCACTCCCAGTTCATTTAAAATATTGGCACTATAAGCACAGTGAAGAATTATTAGCAAGTGATCAAAAGCCAAAGAAATTCAACTCAGATTATTCAGTTCTACAGCTGATTGTTTACACTGTTCAGACAGCATTCCTTTTTGCAGAGCAGAGAATTTCATGGGGCAAAATTAGTGCCAAACAGTAGAAAACTACATAACTTACGAATGAAGACAAAGGCACATTCACAACTGATCAAATACTAACAGTTGCTTGCACTTTTTCTTCTACAATTTGTCTTTCCTCATGAAGGTTCCCCACCACAATTCAATACTAGAAGTCTACAACCCTTTTTTAGCTAAATTTAAGTCATTTTTCATCTTTTCTACTCTGTTTTTGCATGCTCTCTGCCCAGCATACTGTGAAAATACTAGTGCAGTAGATTTTTAACAAGAAACAGACTAGGCAATTCCTAGCAACCTACCCATCCGCCCTGCTTGTTCATTGGGCAGAACAGCAATGACACAAACGAGTTTCTCCCTCTCTATCCCACGCACCTACAAACGCCTGTCGGTTGTCCCAGGCTTCACAAGGCAGCTTTAGCTGTCACCAGAAGCAGTCTTTGTTTCCAAACAGAAAATGGCCACATAATGTATGCTGTGCTCCCAATGAGACACAGATATTAGAGCCCACACGGATCACCCACTTCACGGACCTTAGCACAGAATCCCACGCAGTCAATGCTTTAGCACAGTGAAAAGTGAAATGCAGCTGAAACATACAGACAAGTTCAGAATGAAAGGATCAAGCCCTTCAATAACTAACTACCTCCACAAAGAGCTGAGTGAAGAGTACGTTCAAGTCCCTTTGTTTCCAAAATAACTAAAAATGGTATTTTCCTCCTCAATTACCAGATGAAGTAAAGCTATCTGAATGACAACCAGTTGTTTCTGAATACCTCCGTTGGCCAAATACGTTAACATAGATTTTAAAAAAAAATCTCTTTAAAGGCTAAGGTGCTGGTTTTCCTTTGTAACCTTCGTAATAATACAGAAACACAAAGTTTTAAAGTGTAAGGACTGCAAGGTCCCATATGTTGACTGGAGGGACTGATCACTGGAGATGTAAAAATTGTGGGCAGACTAATGCAGCATCCTTGGAAAAACCCAGAGCTGATCTTCTCAAGTGCAGAAGAACCAGAAGTATTTGCAAGCTGAATCTCATACACTTAAGATGGAAATACTAAAGCTTCTGCTGAAGCTTTAGTCCATCCTTAGTTATTGTAGTTATTTTCTAATCCCAACACCTGCTCTCCCACAGCCATAGAATCATAGAAGTGCTCAGGTTATGAAAGACCTTAAAGATCATCGAGTCCAACCTCAGTGTAACCGTACTCCCCTACCTCTAAGAGCCCTCTGCCAAATCACAGCCCTGAGCACCACATCCAAACAGATTTTACACACATCCAGGGATGGTGACTCAACCACCTCCCTGGGCAGCCCATTGCAGTGCTTAACGACCTTTCTGTAAAGAAGGGTTTCCTGATAACCAACCTAAACTTACCCTGGAAGTGAAGAGATGTGGAGATGTGGAGCTGATTTTTCAGTGCACAAACAACTTTCCAAAAATGGAATCCAATGACATAAATGATGAGATTGCCAGCTAATCGTTAAAATTTCCAAAACATAAACATCAATCAAGCTCTTATTCCAACCGCAAATTATTTACATGAGGAATGAGATCCTCTGCAAGAATTGCCTACGCTTACTTCTCTTAAACATGCATCATCTGGTATATTTGTATTTTCATATCTGCTATCCATTTGGCCTTCATTCTCAGCATCTCCTTTTTAAAGTTTTATTTCTACAATGTACAAGATTGTTCACCCTCAGAACTCAATTAATGACTTAAAAAACAGGAAAGCAATAAAAGTTTCTACTTGAGCACAAACTGGAATGATATTAACTCTTTTAGAGAAACATAAGCCAGACGAACATTAAATTTCTAGAAAGGGAAGTCTCACACAAACATAGTAAAATAGACAACACTGCAACACACAGCAAAAAGTTCTGAATTTTTCATTGCAGGGAACAGAGAGTAAACAAGATTTCTCCTACCTATTTGCAATGGATAAGAATGTTCATTAAAATTATGAAGAGTAATATCTCATAAACAAGAGATCAAATCAGGATTTTCAGGTTAAGTTACAGAAGCCAGACTAACACTTAAAAATAAATAACCACAGCCTGGAAAAGTAGGCTGTAGATGGCAAGAATCTCTCTAAAATAGGAGCTAGCTGGAGGGTCTGAAAAGCTTTTTGTAGAGCTTCCCTGCTTCTGACACTACTCTGCTGCTCTCAGATGCTAATTCTTTGCCTCCTCTGACTTTGATTTCTTGCCAGCATCCTTCAATGCTTCAGCCACTCTCCCCAGCACCAGTGCTCTGAGCTCTCCACAGGCAATGCTATTTTGCTTTCCCATTTCTACTACCTTCTCTGAACTAGTGTTCTAGGTTATTTCACTGTTTCCCCTCCCCAGATCCAAAAATTCTCTTCCAGTCCAGTCCCCTTTGAGCTCCTGTACCCATTTGTCAACCTCTCTCTTAGCTCCCCTGTTTTCATTTTTCTTTCAACTCCCACAGTCTTTCTGAATTTCCCCTTACCTGCTCTGTTACCCCACTTTATTCAGGGCTTTCCTCTTCATAATACTACTTCTTCCTGCAGCACTTCATTCTATCACAGCAGGAGCATTCACTTTGGATTCTGCACACACAATATTGCAATTAGACAATTATTTCTCCCTCCTGTCTCCAGTCTTTTACTTCTCTGCTTATTAATTTTTTCTTAACATTTTGCCACATTTATTTGGTTGAGACAAAAAAAAAGATGTGAGCAGAAAACTAATCAAACAGATCATACAAGATTAAAGAAAAACTGAGGGAAAGATTTTGGAAGAATAAGGAAGAAAACTTCAGTTTGAAAAAAAGGTTGTGTTTTTCATTTGTGACACCACGAAAAGAGGCCTGGAACAGATAGGTAAAAGACTGTCCTATACAAGTTCTGCATTAAGAAAAGCAGAATATTGACAATCTGACAGATATTTATCTATCTATTCTTAAAAAAGAAGATTTTATAACCTCTGTAGTTAGCCTGTCAAAGTGCTCTGCTACTTATACTCATTAAACTTCCCTAATAATATACAATATATAGATTATTATAATAAGACCTTGACTCTAAATATCACATCGGTTTCAAGTTAAGTTCATCAATTTTGTTGTTGTTTGGCTTTGGATTGTTTCAATTTCATTTTTCCAAAGTTTTATCAGGTTTTGGAAAACTTTACTTCCAATCCACTCACACCACACGAAGAATAAGAACAGACACATAGGCAGTGGAGTACTGTGTCACTGCCCATCTCTTGATAAACGCCTGCCACTTTGCACTGTTCTTTAGAGAGATCGAATCTGCTTTTCTCCAGCATGGACCCAGAGGTAACTTCTGGTCCTTGCAGCTTTGGGATAGCATTGCATTGGCTGCAGAGCAACATAAAACCAGGCAATAAGGGATGTTAAGAAATATGCATCCAGCACCAGTGCCTAACCCCATAGCTGCACTGTGGTGCTTCCGTGCTGTCTCCTGTCTGCAGCAGCAGCACCAGCAGCCTGCTTTTTACTGATCCATCTGCAGACGTCCACGTTCACTACAGGGAAGTTGGACCAGATGACCTTTAAAGGTCTTTTCAATTCAAAGGATACTACGATTCTGACTACTTCTGCTTGCCTGATCGTGGTATCAAGAGCCGCATTATTCTCTCCTCCCCTCTCCTTCAATTTTAATAAACCCACCTCATTTAACTTTTCTTCACAGGTCATCATTTCTGTACTTTTTGCTCTCTGAAATTTGTCAGTATCTTTGACACTGTTGGACATCAGTGTGACTCCCAAAGCTGAACATTATTTCTGCCTCGTTAGCACTAAATAGCACAGAATAATTCCTCCTGTTTCCACATACAACACGCTTGTGGCTTCAGGAAAGAAACAGCCTCAGTCCCTCAAAGCTGGCACACAGTCTGTTTGCAACACACTCCATTCTGGGATCCGTGCTGCCATGTGCTGTAAGGCCAACAAACAGCATGGTGTGTTTGTGCTGGGTGTTTTTGCTTCCTTCATAAATTACACTGCATCTCTATGGAATTCTGCAACATTAATTGTCATGTTGCATACAAGCTGTACATGAGTACGATGGAAGGAAATCAATGAAAGAATTGGTGAGTGAATAAAACTAAATTATTCACAGATCTCACAGTGACTTAAGTCACACAGCATCTTATACATTCAATAGTACACTTCTGTGAAGTTCAGAAACCGGTGCAGCTTATAAATAGAAATTCAGAAAATTCTTCTGAAAAGACTTCTAAGAATAACTTATAACTTTGCATACTCAATCTCAAGCACTTGCAGCAACTACTTTCCAGAAGTCTTCAGATTTGAACGAAAGTGATGGGAAGTTAATCATCTGATCTCATCCCAATATTCTCCTCCGTAAGAAGGAATTTAAAAAGGAACAGCCAGTTAACTGAAATAAAAAAATAATTTAGATGAAAGGCAGAGCATGCACAAGCACATTTTTATTGTCTTCAAGCTTCATAAAGATGTGATGCAACGTATCCAAAACGAGCTTCCGAGAAAAGAAGCATATATGAAAGCAGACTGTCAAAGGTAGAACAGAGCCTAGCTGAAGTGATACAGCTCTAATCTGCTTTGAAGTGTCCAAAGCTTGTTTAGGGAGTGAAAATAATTTATAGGATGCCAGCAAAGCTAAAGAATCAAAAATTCCACTTTTTTTATAGTAAGTCTATGGCATATTTGGGTGCTTTGCTCTGCCTTGTAACTGTCAAACATGCACGTTTATGAAAGCTGATGTCAGAACACAGCGCAGGCTCTAATCCTTGAAATACTTTGGTCTTTTCTGCCATGAACCTCAAATCTCATTATCATTACTGATAACCCAATACAACTACCGACCAAAAAAAGAGCAGTGTCTCCTGTCTTCATCTAGAAGTATGGCATTTAAAACCAGTAATTAACAGTTACTAAGCCTGTCTGACAGACTTTCATCAATACTGTCAGGACTTGTTGCAGAGTTTTGATCTGGATAATGGGGAGATAACAGGACAGAAAAGAAGAAGCAGACAGTACTAGTTACATGGCCCATAAGTAAATTGCAGCACAAACAATGTTTGAAAGTCACTCAGCGGCTCTACCCAAAAAGCTGAGACACAATTAAGTTACACCAAGTCAAATCAGCATAAATAACCAACAGGCAATAACCTACTCCAAATGCAACATGATTCCACTGCATGCTAAGCCACACCAAAACATGTTTCTAACAATACCCCCATACTTCTTCCTGCAGGAAATACCTCACACAAGTTATCTGTCTCAGTTCCAAAAGCAGATCTTTAAGTCAAGTCTGTCCATCTCTCGTTTCCCCCTTTTCTGCTAACATGATATACAGGAGCCACTCCAAATTAATGCCTCCTACTTTGTTATGTCAGCCCACAGCATCAGAGGTGATGTTGGTGGCTTTAAAATGAAGAAATTAGAATGTGCAGAACAGAGGCCCATTGATAGTCCCAGCACTGAAGGACAAACAGCAGGAAAAGATGCACAGAATCTCCAGCAGAAGTTTTCAACTCTAGCAAGTGTAGCAATATTTTCTTCAAAAATTATCAAATTCCTATTTGTTGATAGCTGATGACCACTATTACTATTAAAATTATTTTAGAGCAAATATGCATTCTTCAAAGCGTGCTCAATAATGGCAAACAAAAAGTCAACTTTACCAGAGTGATTTGTTTGAAGATTTAGTGTAAGTATTACTTTGTCTTTTTAATAAGTGCTCATGTATATGAAACAGATTAATATGAATATACTTAGAATGCTTTGTTACATCTAAAGGTTGTCTTTCAGAATATATTTTTTAATGTGCTGACAAAAATATTCAGTCTTGGCACAATTCATGACTTTCTTTTCAAGGACAATCTAAAACATTCATTTCCTTCTTCGTTTCCAACTTTTTGACTTTCTGAAAAAGCTCTACAGAAAAAAATGCAAAGTTCATGGATGCTTCTGATGTTTGTGATACTCAGCTGTGGAAATGGCAATTATTCTTTATGGAAAAAATATACAATGAATAGATAAAATATTCTCACATACACTTCAGAGACGAGCAGAGATTCAGTAATACAAAGGAAGTAGCAATAAAGACTCAATTTGTCAGATGAAGTAAAAATAGCTGTGCTGAAACTTAAAAAAAGAAGCGCTAAAAAAAAATCTGACAACTTCTCACATACAACTTAATTGCTCTCAGAATTGGGTGCTGTTTGTTTGTTTTTAAATATCTAAATATGGTGACAGAGATCTATTTTTAAAGATCAATTCCTACATCTTCCTGACAGCCCCAGAGATGTTACACACAAAAATTGTGAGACTTTGTCTTCTTCCTCAAGACATCAGAACCCAACTGAACCGGTGCCATTTCTCACACCCAATTTTCACTCAGTGTACATTAAGAAGTCACTGTCACCTCTCAGCAACAGTGTAATGAATCACCATCAGGATTTAGAGAAAATTTCACAGTGTAGCAATCAAAAGACAGTCAAATATTCGCTGAGTATTTAAGAGCTGCAGAAATGTAACCTTTGTAATAGTTGTGAAAACATTTTATCAGTAACGGACAGGGCACTGATGACATTACAAAGTGCAGAATGTGTTACTGCTAGGGAATGCGTGCCTCCAAAAAACCAACAAAATAATTCTGAGTCTCAGCATTCCTCAGGCAGATATCAATCATACAAGAATCAAAAGTGATTATGCCCCAGTAACAGTGCTTGAAGTATTAGCACTACCTCTAATGCAACTCAGCATGTAGTCCCTTTACTTCACTGCTCAAAATGTCCATAATCATTTGGAAATATTCAGAGAATGTAAAAGGAACAATTTTTATCTGATCTGCATGCTAATCTGAAACGCTATGAGGTGCAGGTAGGTAGGCAAAAGCTTTCAAAGTTTGCTGTTTGAAAAGCCCAGAACAATCAAAAGGCAGCCATAGGGACAAGCAGAGAACCTTAGCCATTCATCTAGCGCATCTCCGCGCGCCTTCTGACTACTGGGGCTCTACAGCTGGCACTTACCCACGAGCACAGTTCTGCACGTACCAACTCAGGAAAGTACAGGAGTTGCTTCACTGCCAGCACCCCACTCACTGTCATAGCACCACACACACATAGGAAAATCAAGTTCAAAGTGATTCTGGGAAATAAAAGAGCACTCTAATGCAGTTCAGTGTCATAAAGGTCTCCCCTGGGCTCTCATTTTTCTTTTCACTAACATTTTTTTAACTTAGGTTTCACAGAACTGCACATCAGGATAACGAGAAATTTAGCTATGGCATTCTGCCAGGTAAAAACCCTGAGTATGGTTTTGAATCTTTATTATCGTTTATTCTACCACTGTGCTAGGTTCACTTGATGACAAGCCTGTTAGTATAGAGACCCACTGATAGCACAGATGTACCACACAAATCTTACAGCAAGGTCCTGTGGTGACGTGGCAACCTCTGCCATGTTTAAGATAGCAAAACAATCCCATCAATGTCCCCAGTGAAATGTGAAGAGAACAAACTCAGACCAGAAAATAACGTTTCCTACCATAGGGTATTCCCTAGAAAGTAACTTACCTGTGTCTGATTTTGCAAGCAAATTCCATGATATTGACCAATTCTTGCTTTTTTTTTTTCTTTTACTTTTCTATGAATTGTTTATAATTTTATTGTTTTCATCACTGAAGTCCACTTAAAAGCATATTGCCTGGGTACACTGCGTTCAGTTAATCACAAAGCTTGCTTTTGTCAAGTAACTGAAAAGTAACTGATTCACCACACGCACGAGGCCATATTCCCCACATAGTGAGAGGCAACCATGACTATGTACACTAGAATACACTCAGAACTTTGAGAAAAGAAAACCAAATCATAAGGACAGCAGCAGCTTCTCACTGGTGCTGGGGCTTTGAGCCAGCAGAGCCCAAAGCTGTCACGTTCAGCATGCTGAAGTTTCAGTCTTGTGACTTTTTGCAGGTTTTTCAGTGCCCTCTGTTTTTATGTTCCACCCAAAAGGGGAGTGAAGGAGTGACCAGATTTGTCAAGAAAACAGCAGTTAAAGATGTAGGAAATACATGAATTTCACTAGCTAACTGCTGCTCACTACTGCAGCACATGTCACTCTCACTCCTTGCAGGAGGAACTTTGTTCTCCCTTCACCAAGACTGCAAGCCGACAATACATTTGCAGTGAAATATTTTGTAAATGGAAAACAAACATTTACAAGCAATTTTCTCACAAAGAAGAACAGCAATTGAACTACTTGGGAATTGTTTCTCTTTGTTGGACAGCAATTAATTTTTCTGCCCGGACCCTGCAACTGTAGCTTTCACCATGACAAAAATCATTACACAATAAATGTTTGGGTGACTTCAAAACCTATTATTTCCTTGCCTCCATTGCTACTTAATTCCTCAAGAAAACGCTGCCTGAGACATCTGAACTGAAAGCTATATCACACTGTTAGTCTGGACAATTATTTAAAATACCAATAACAATGCACAAACACCAAAAAACAGACTTCTTTCCCATCCTTTTCTAAAAATATAGCATGCACATATGTTTTCAAAGTGCATTCAGTAAGTTACACCTACAGTTTAAAAGAAATGAGGTTTAGCACTGAAAAATTACATGCCCCACACACTCTTGAGGATGTAAAACACTAAATTCTCATTAAAAATGAATCAGAATCCAGCATTTAAGAGTCCTTCCCTCTGAAGATAGGCAACTCTTCACTGAAACACTGAAGCTTTGGTGAAATCATGTACTTCAGAGATTTTGGCTCCCAGCTTTGTGTTCTCATCTTGCTTCTGCAGAATCAGTCAAATACCAAGCACAATTTGAGTACTTTTTGCAAATACAACTCTAAGAACATGAGGATTTATGAGTTGCATGTTTGGGAACTCCACGGTCTCTTCCTTTAAAAAAGACTCCTGCTTTTAAAAGTTTAATCCTATATAAATGAAGTCGTTACTCTGTAATGCTGGGCTCTAGTGTCAGCTACACGATGAGAAATAAAGGCAAACAAAACAACTAAAATAAAGCTCAGAAAGAGTGAAAAAGGGAAGGATAAGGTAAGAAGCTACAGCCATTATGGGTGCCTATCTATTCCAAAGAGACTGAACTGCTATATTAAGATTTACTAGAACCACAATTCACATTAAGTTCATACCCAGCATGAATACATCATCCACTACGTAAAATAGAAATGAACACACGTATACATGCCCTGCGTAGTGAGACAAAACACGTCATAAAAATCTCCAGTGACACTTCTAATCGTGGACAACCCTCTTAGCATGTACAGTGTGTCATCTCCATAGCTCAGCAGCAGCTTGGCTGTGTCCCAGGCACCCCAGCGTTCTGCCTCACAGCCTCTCCTCAAAAGTAAGAGTGCCAGCCGTGCTGCAGAACAAAAGGAAACACTGCACCAGATGAAGTCAGAGATAAACAGCTTTGCTTGGTCTCCCGAAGCTAATATACAAGATATGCTTCCAGCCAAACTCTTTATTTAATGCAAGAAATTCCAGGTTGCTTTACAGCAGCAGCAGTTTCACAGCTGTGGAAAATTAAATTGATCCCATCTCTTAGCGAGCAGCACACATGATTTATGCTGCAATGTAAAGATTAAGTCCCTTTCTTGTTTAATTAGGATTTGTCTTTTAAAGCGATTGATAAACCTGTCAACTTACTGCTGTTGATTATACATTTGAAGGACTGGTTGGATAACTTTAACATAATGCTATTTAATTATATTATCAAGAATTTGCAGTGATTCAGTCTGAAGTTATGCTAGAGACATGGTAGAAAAAGGACTGGCCTTTTTCTACCCTAACAATTAGGTTAAAGGAAAGAGTACTTTCTTTCCCCCAAAATGGAAGGTAAAGAACAAACATCCTCTTGAGAGCCCCTTGAACTGAAACACCTCTATAGCATTCCTTGCAAGCCCATCTTACATAATCATTTTATTAAAGTCAAGTAGCATGTTTTCTTACTTTCAGCATTTATTTCAAAACTTTAAAATCACCTCTTCAGCTCAGTCCTAGATATTACCTATCAAAATGCTAAGTTACACTTGAAGCCATTATAGCATTTCTGTCATCTTTATGTAGCACACACGTTTAAGTCATGTTTTCCTGATTTTTCTTTAATGTTTTAAAGCATTAAAGAAACAATAATGCACCAAACCAAAACTTAATTTGAACACTGTACAAAATCACAATTAAATTAAATTAGGCTCTCAGCCTAAGTACTCTTTTGAATGGCCTCTCACCCTAGGTTTGACTAATGATATTGCCTCAGAACAAAGCACAGCATCGCCAGCCTGCCTGGCAACTCCTTACTGTAACTATCCACTAGTGGCAGCATCCAAAGAGTTCCAGTAATAATGTTCAACTGAAAAACTTCCTTCTTGGAAAACTTCCATACAGATTGATCAGTAGATACCCTGCTAGCCCCTTGCTATTTCAAGAACCTGAAGAACTCATTACATATTTAAATAACGAAGCTGTCAGTCTTTCCATTAGCATATCACAAAAAGGAAAGCTCCTCTTGAAGGTGCAAGCACTTCACACCAGTATAAGTGGACCTTCTACAAACACTCAAATGGGAAACACCCAATCTTCATGTAAGGGAAAGTTGGTATTTCTTTTCATAACTGGTGTTATCACTGTCAAGCCCCCTCTAAACCGCGTCCTCTCTTCTATAAAGGGCCCCTCATGGCCATGTTCTCTTTTTCTCCTCCTCAAGTTCCCCCACCACTTCCATATTATTAAGCTGCTAAAACTGTGATGGCAAACAAGCAAAAATCTGCAGCCTTTACAGCCCTGGTCAGCTGTCATCTTGAAATGGAACCTTTATCAGCTCAGCATACATAACGTGCCTGGCCAGGACAATGTCTCCTGTTCACTGCCTGACTGAAACTGTCTTTAACAGAGCTACTTTTGCTTTATAGGGAAGCGTAAACAGGAACATCTATTGATCTTATGTTCCACTGTGCATTCTGCTTATTGCTGGGGGCAAACGTTAATCATCTCTCACAGACTTCAGTCAAATGACTTATCCTGCAACGACTGCTTTCAAGTTTTTCTTCATATTCTTTCTAGCATATTCATCTCCTCCATTTTCTGCCTTGGAAAACTTGGAATCACTATCAGGATAGCCCTGGAGCAAAAACGGTGAAATGAAGTTCAAATCCCCCTACTGCAACTGTCTTACAGCCAGCTCAGGCATTTCCTCATTCCCACGCAGAAGTGCTGCACGGACAAGCAGGCTTTAGCTGTCTAAATCTACTTCAGTCACAAACCTGCTGCAGAAAGCATGGCTCCCAGCCATCACCATCCTCTGCTCCACGACCCTCCTCATCTTGTAGCTACCATCCTACCAAGCTACCCTTCCATGACACATCCTACATTTCCCTACAAGTATTTCCCTTCACACACAGCCATTCTGTGATCTTGTTCTTTACTGCCAAAGTATACAGAAAGTTTATTTTATTATATCAATTATATCAAACTTAGAGTTCATCAAATATAACCCAATTTACACCAATATCTAAATCATTTGCAGGACTGGAGGGGTGGGAAGGAATCTCCTGATTATTTAGTCCAACCTCCTGCACTAAAAGCAGGCCTCCTACAGTATGTTGCACAGGAAAGCATCCAGGTGGGCTTTGACTATCTCCAAAGGAGACTCCACAACCTCTGAACAGCTTGTTCTAGTGCTCTGTCACTCGCAAATTAAAGAAGTGCTTTCTCACATTCATGTGAACTTCCCACGTTCCAGGTTGTGCCTGTTTTCCCTTGTCCCGAGAGGTGTCAAGAACCTGGCCTCATCCATTTGGAATCTCACTCTACTCTTCTCCAGGCTGAAGAACCCAGGTCTCAGCCTTTCCTCATGAAATGCTCCAGCCCCCTCATTACCTCTGTGGCCGTCTTCCAGAGGCTCTCCAGTAGTTCCCTATCTTTCTTGAACTGTGGCACCATGGTGCTCTGCTAGCTCATGACATACCTGTTGACCACCAGGACATCTAGGTTTGTGCTCAGAGGTCCTTTCCAGTAGGTCAGCCCCTAAAGTGACAAGACTACCTAAACATGAGCTAACTTTTTGCTTAGGAAATTAATAATCTTTCCACTATTTTTATGAAGCTGGTGCAAAAATAAATGAATAAATTACAGATATTTGCTTCACAGTCACTTGAAGAGAAAATAACAGGCATTTCTAGCATCACATACAAAGAACGAGGCACAGAAGACAAATGTTCTCGATATGAAACATTCTGCAGCTGTAGCCATTTAAACAAAAATCTGTAGAAGTGCGTGTGATGCACAAAGCTTTCAGAGCTCTACTTCTCAAAATGACAGGAAGATACATAAAAAAGGTTACTCAAAGCATTCTCCCCCCAAACTGGAAAGATGACACATAAAAGATGTCAGTTAATGATCCTCTCTGTGTTACCTACACAAGTTAAGGCTGCCATCAGCTGACACTGAGGGATTATACTTCACTTCAGAAGGAACTGTACTTGTACTTGCTCAGCTTTGATTTGTTGCTATGGTGGATCCTCTGAGCAGTCATGCAAAGACTTAAAGCCAAGTTTACGGTCTGCAACTGGAGAGTGAGCAACCACATCGCCAGCACCAGCTTCCCTTAGAGCAGGTGTGCTGTAAAGGCAGGGGTTCTGCCACTCCTGAGACTGAGCTACTCACATTTGTCCCCCCGCCCTCTACACTGGCACCAAACATTCAGTACAAAAACTGAATGTTTTTGTACAAGTTTCTGAAAGTACAAAAACTTCCCCCCCACACCAGTACCTCTCAGTAGCTTTAGTAAATCAAATTCATCAATTACAATAGTCATACTATAGTCACTGATTAATATAAAAGTAATATCCATCATTTTTCAAATACATTTGAGACACTGTGATAAATAGGAAGATTCTATTCTTACACTCAGTGGTTACTAACACATGAATAGCAATGTGAAATCTGAAAAATTATGTGTTTTCAAATCTAAGTAAAGAGAAGATCTATATTATCTATATCATCAAACCTTCTACTATCATCTATATCATCTATTATCTATATCATCTATTCTATTATCTATATCATCAAATCTTCTACTTAGTATCTATCCTGCACATAATTAAGGCTACTAAAGATGCATAACCTTCAATGACAGCCTGTCTCATTCATTATTTGACTTTGATTTTCAGCATAGATCACCAAATACTATCTGTCCCTTAGGATGAACGATGAAGTATTTTTTACCCTCATTATCCTTAAAGTTTTTTCTGGACAACAATCTGAACACAAAAAGGTCAGAAAAGCAAGAACAATTTCTAAGGTTGTTCAATAAATAAACAAATACATAAATAGAAAGATTGATATGGGAAAGTGCAGCAAACGTTGCAGTCTTTGCAGTCTGGTTTGACCAGAGAAAACACAAACTTGCCACCTTCCATCAGCTGTGAAATTCTTACTGTTAACCTGAGAGAATGTATGACAGATTGTGAGAACACTGGCTTGTAAGTATACGAGAAGAAAAATCACCTTCTTGTTTAATTGCAAACAATTCCTTTCCTTTCTCAGTCTAAAACTTACTAGCTTCTAACTAATAAATACAAGTTGTTGTATGCTATTAGAACAGAAACCTGGAGGTATTGTTAGTGAGACTCTGGATGTTAAATACTTAATGCAATTTTTCATAGGTGATTAGAATGAAAAGTAGGTGGTGTACGAACATAAAACAAAAGCAGATGAACAGTTGCTAATGAATGATGACTAAAGGTGCTTAATAATGAATTCATGTTAAGTTATAGTCAGGTTAGTAATTGATTCCTTTCACGTTCTTCCTCGAAGACTATTTATCAAATGCAACCTCTCCATACTTCTTGGCAACAGTGCTTCTGGTATAAAGATTTTCTTTCAAGTTGAGCACAGGGAAGCTAATCAGTCGCTTTACAAAAACTCATGGCTAGAATTCCATCTTCAAGTTTTTAATGAATCAAATGCTAACCAGTATGACCTTCACATTATATGTGCATCGTCAGTACGGAAACAAGTTATGAAATCAGCACTCATTTTGCTTCAATACAAAACCAAAAATATAAAATTACTCTAGAAATTGTCTATAGATGAAACACGCTTATGCTTAAAACGTGGAGGTTATTACAGTAGAATGACGACTACTATAGATTTTGCCCAAGGTGGCTGTGGATGCCCCAATCCCTGGAGGCATTCAAGGTCAGGCTGGATGCTCTGGGCAGCCTGGTCTGGTGGTTGGCAACCCTTGCCCCGTCCCTGGACGTGTTCAAGGCCAGGTTGGATGGGGCCCTGGGCAGCCTGGTCTGGTATTAAATGTGGAGGTTGGTGGCCCTGCATGGTGGCAGGGGTTTTGGATCTTCATGATCCTTGAGGTCCCTTCAACCATGTCCATTCTGCGATTCTGTGTGACCCTGTGCATAGCTGGGGGTTGGAACTAGATGATCACTGTGGTCTTTTCCGACCCAGGCTATTCTACGATTCTGTGATTCTATGATTCAAGCTGCTGCTGAAGTTAAAAAACAACGTGCGTTGCAGTACATCACCAAATTCATGTTATATATATAAACTTTCAAAAACGTAAGTTCTTTCTTGACAGCACAACTCTTTTTCCCTTTGTAAGGAAATCTTTACTAGTTTTTTTCTTGCATTTATTGGAAAAATAAACAACACCTAAAACCTATTCCCCTTACTATACTGTATTTTGTGTGCGAAAAGAACCAGGCAGTATTTCAAGCCTTGAAGTCCTAAGAGCTGTTACTTTCAAGCAACACCATTTAGAATATAGTATAAGTCAGTAGACTGTAATTTGAGGACTACATTTGTTTTTTGCATGACCCTGGGCAAGTCATACAGCAAGAGGGTGACTGACCTGAGTAAAGAGACATGCTGATGTTGTACAGCTTTGGAAAATTGAGCTGGGATACCTGCATGAACTGCCTGGTGCCAGGGACCCAGATTGGCCCATTCAGAGCAGAAATGGAGTTCACAATGGCCGTGCACAAAGCAACATGCAAGACAATCTGAACATGCTCTGAATTGTTGTATGCTTCAGGAGGAAACATCAGCTCTGCACTTCTTTTCGACATGGTTACTAAGACAAGGTCACTCTCAGATTGAATCTATACAGATTTCACCTAACCTTAAGAAGAAGCAACATACATTTAGCAAAAACAATTAAGACAAAGTCAAGAAAATAAGGTTTGACTAGGTTTATCTTTTCCCCTAGCTCTTTCTTCCCTGGGCAAAGGAGAGTTTTATTGAGCAGTGAACTCTGGCAGTTAACCTTCATTTCAGGGAGTAATACGGGGGAAAATCCTATTAGGACAGAATGAGGAAAAGTGAAAAGAGATGGCCTCACATTATCATATACCTGCTTCTGCATAGAAGTAGACCGGAATCTTTTGGGTTACTCCAAAATGAGGAATGGTTCTAGACAACCTAGTTGACCAAGAATAGCTTGACCTGCTGAAGACCTTTCCCTGTAATCACCTCATACAGGAAATAATCTATTATGGATTAGGTTACATAAACCCTGTTTCCACACAGGCTTCATACACTGCTTCACCTTTCATAACATGATAACAAAGCAAAATAACATTGCTTTCTGTAGTTATCAGAGGACTGACAGAAGCATACAAAACAACAAGGTTGAAATAAACAGCAAAGATCAACCTTGGAGAGTTCAATACGAGCAATGTTCCTAAAACTTAGAATTTGTGGGTATCAGGACTCTAAGATTCAGATTTATCATCAGTTTGCTTGCTAACACTTTCTGCCACACTGAACCCTCCAATATAGCATTAGTTTGGAAAAGTCTGTACGCCCTGCTTCTCCATCCCTGGGCTGCTGCTAAACCCTCATCTATTCAGGTGTTCTCCCTAGAGGATGACAGCACAACGTGTTCTCAAAACTCTGCCTGACCTTCTACTCACAGCCACCACCATGCAGCTGGCCCCACGTTTGACCCAACCTCTGGGGTCTCTACTCATCTGACCAAAACACTGTACAAACGCTTGCCTTTAAATTTAATCCCATGAAGATCCACTTGAAAAGCAGTCACATTATGCTACAAGACCTTTGGCCCTGCTTTTCATCACCTCTCTGCTACATGTTAACAAAAACAGTTCATCTGCCTGAGCTAGTTTTTGAAGATTTGCCTGGTGTTACAGGCAAGTTACAATGTTAGTAGCACCATACCATCCTGGTGGATAGTAAGATATTAATACTTGAGCACTGTAGCAAAAAGTGATATTTAAGTTTCACTGTATTCTCTTTCTCCTCAGGTAGCCTATGAAATGAAAACAAATTTGGTATTATATTTTGTCCTGGGGTACAGAAATAGGGGAGCATGTAACCAAAATGCACCAACTTTTTTTTTTTTTTTTTTTTTTTTTTTACTGAAGGAAACTGGAATTCTCTGGAGCCTTGAAGTTCATAGAAGGATACAGTTCCAAACTCCTGTAAATTTTAAAATCTATATATCTTAGAATAAGCTCTGCTTTATTACTTCCTGGCTTCCAGTGCAGTTACTGCTCTTGAATATCATTCTTAATACACCTTCAGGCAGAAGTGAAGTCAGCTGATTCCCCTGAGTTCTTGAGACAAACACCATTTGGGGAATGAGAATAAATAGCTCTGAGAATCTTGAATTATTGAAACGGACTTCTTCCCAGCTTCTGTCTTCCCTCTTCTGCATTTTCTGCTGGTTGGTTAAAGACCCTTCTCACCCTTAGTCCACAAACAGGTCAACGCCTCCTCGTTAGTGCAAGCCAACACAGAGAAAGGAGGTGCCACACAAAGACGAGGAATGGCACTGGCCAAACCCCACCTCCTCCCCACAGACTGGGGGACGTGGGACAAGCTGTCACCACCAGAATCTTCCTGGAAAGGGATTCTCAAAACTGCACTGGACCTGTGGAGTACACTTGAAGTCAATCAGGACCACGCATTTCCAAGCCCTATCACAAAACTTAGGATATGTGTGAGGTGGCGTTTATTTGTATAAACTCACCACTGAGGAAAAAAAGACTGCAAGAAGTTGGTTAGGGATGTCATTGCTATCAACACAGGTGGAGAGTAAGGGCAACTAGTTAAGTGAAGAGAAGCTCTTTTTTTTTTTCCTCTCATGCAACTCCTTGCACTACTGATTTTCTGTGCTGAAAAGGAGGATGAGGCCTTGCCTAAAATAATCATACTGTAGAAAAGCTTGAAAAGAAAACTGACTATAGGTCAGATCCTGAAGAAAATGAGAACAGGAACAAAAGAGCAATGACATTGCTACCATGAAGATCACAGATATTATTTTGCTCATTAATTGCTCGTTACAACTCATTAAAGTAGCTATTGCTTCAAATTGTAGCAGTGCCCCCTGGAGAAAGGAGCGTAAAGCAGAACTGTGATTCTGTAAGTGTAAGAAAGAGAAGTATTTTAACAATTTAAACAGTAGTGCTCCATGTTAGGCTTGGTTGAGTCCTTGGTTGGAGGGCACTTGGCAGAATTTTAATTAAGTAACTCTTCAAAACTTTGGCCTTATCAAGCAGAACAGTATAATTCTTTAAAAGGAGAATCTAAAAGCACTTTGCAGACATCAGCGATTCAGGCCTCTGCACAACTCTGGAATTAAAGGAGCATTATCTCCTCTCTGACAAGAAGGCATGTTTTCTGAATCATTACTTAGCACTCCTGTTGCTGCTCATTACAAAACTTATTGTTATTCAACCAACAAAAAAAAAAAACAATTGATCCCAACTTCTCTCACTGGCTTCCAAGCAAACCTGTGCAATACACAAAACTGAACTCCAGGGAAACCGAGGCACAATGAGCACAAGGGATACGTACCCTAGTAGCAAGCAGCCTTGTGACTGAGGGAGAGGAAGGACACAGGGAATGACTTGGTGACAATAAGTAAACAGCCTCCAGCTGACAGACAAAGGCGTTTAAACAAGACAATAAAGCCAAGAAAGAGAGAAAATAAAGAAGAAGTTGTGTATTATAACCCAGAATTGCTTTATTGCATGATTTTATTGTTTCAGTTAATAATTTCCAGCAATGCTATCATATATTTAAGGAAAAATTTCTCTATCCTTGAATGTTGTGCAATAACAAGTTGATCCCAGAGCAACACAACGCACGCGCAATCCCTTTCCTTCAGGAAAAACAAACCATTAATAAGCTGATCTCAGACTGCCTCTATCTGCAGTGAGTTTAGGCCTTGTTTAAACTAAAATCAAACTTCAAATAACTTTCAGTCCTGAGAGTCTTAAAAACTGAGCAACAGTAACTCAGTGGATTATACAGGACCCTGCCATGTGACAGAGGTGAGCATGAAGTACAAACTCACAGAGCACAAACTAAATCATGCAAGTGTAGCTAATAGCCATGGACAAAGCAAGTCACCAACCTATGAACAGCAAGTCTGCATTTTAAATACACCTGAGAAAAAGTTGGAGAAATACCCAAGTAATTCCTAACACACAAGAAAACGAACATGTTTCTTTTTATCTCCCCTCTGCAGTCCTCCCTCTTACATATTTTCCTATAAGTTTGAAAGATAAGGTTTTTGTTTGCTTTTGGAGAGGTTTGTTTATTTGGCTGGTTGGTTTTTAATCCATATAAGACCTACATCCTTATATTGTGGTACCTACATTCATACTGGCACATGTCCTCAAACCTAAGGCTAAACATAGAGCGAAGGAGTACAACACATTGCAGCCTTCTGACTGTAGAGCTTCACATTAGAAGCGACAAAGTAAAATCAGATTACATTCGTGCAGCTTAAGAAAATCTGCATCAAGTGGATCACGTTGTCTTAGATTGCCCATCTGTGGACTACAGTTCAGCAATTTGTACACTAGGCAAGTGACAATTCATCACCTCAGTAGGTAATAACCCAAATGCAAGCACATACATGCAGTGCAGAAGGAGGTTGTCTGAAACCAGAGGGAACAGGCAAATAGCTAGCAGCATACATCACATGTACCCCAGCCCCCTGCAACAAGCTGTACTTCATCAAAGCAGACAGGTACACCTTAAGGCAGTGGCAAGTACTCATACGATATTTACTAAGTCCTGAAGTTTCCTGGAAACAGTAAAAGCAACATTGAGGCTCAGCATGAAGGGCTGACTTGCAAGCCAAGTTAGTGAACATCAGGAGTAAGCGAGCAATCCTGCATTTTGCTCCTCAAATGATAACGATGGCATATGAAAACCAGTTCATGCAAGGAGGATCCAACATAGTTCTCAGAACTTATCCCTTAATTCAAGAATTGCTCAAGTATAGAGCTACCAGGAGCAAGGGGAACACCCCCCCCCCCTCCATGGTCACAGCAACAGAGCTGCACATCCTCCCATCCATAGCGGGCTATATGACACCTTCCCCAATCTCACCCAGCCCTACTCTGGCATATCCAAATTCACTTTTGTTGACTGTAAAATGAAAATGCATCACAGCATTCAAGCAGCTTTTAACAGGTTGCATTCTAGCTTTGGTTTTTGAATTTATCTTCCCTCATTTTCCAGAGTCTGTGCCAGAGCTGCTGAGAGGCATCTAGTTGCTAATGCTACACGTTAACTGTCACAATGCTTCGGTTTAAGTGGGAAAGGTCTGGAGAAGCCTGAAAGCCCAAATCCTTCTATATTAGTGCTGGCAAATCACCTTTAATAGCACCTCATCTGACTATAATTGAAGCTACAATTACTTTCTTTTATACAGAAAATACACTTTGAAGTATCGTATCAATTATAAACAATAGCACTTGTACCACATACCTTCATATTATCTTACACTTTTCCTATTAATTCTGGTGAATTTCTGAGATGGACCACATAGCACAGGATTAGGGTCACATCCTGATCTGAATTTAGAGCACTGACTTCTACAAGAGGCACTTAGATGCTGGTGTAGCGCTACATAGATCCTAAACTCTGAGCATTTGTTGTTGAAGTTATAAAGCTTATAGCAAGTGAACTGAAATGTGCAGACATCCATTTTTTGCGGTAGCATTACATAAAAGAGTGAGACCAGCCCAGGGAGGCAGGTGGCCCTCCAACAACTTGGAATTATATTTATAGCCATTACTGCCATGGAGAAAAGTACAAGTGAATCACCAATCACCAGAGAAATTTATAGCAGGAAAACACCTGCCTTCCCACCTGTTTCTTTGAGTTCCTTTGTGCAGCCAAAATGCAAGCTTTGTTTTAAATAGCTATATGTTAAAATCCTCACGTAAGTAACGATGTGTTAAAGAGGAAATAACTGAAAATTGAAGCAGACCCTCAAGTTCTCAAATACACTTTTCTTACCCAAACTTAAGGTTATTTTAAATCCTAACATCCTCGAGTTACTCCATGATTCCATGTGGTTGTTCAAAATGAAAGAACAAACTTCGGGTGACCTTCACCAGATTTGTTTTTAAGAGGGTAGATCTGTGTAATTTTAGAGTATGAGAAATACTGGTAAATTTGGAATCTACTTCACATGCAATCAAAGGAGAACATACAGGCAGCACAACATAGTCACTACTTTTACTTTCTAATTAATCTCACCACTATCCTGAATTTTATCTTTACTTAAACCATTAGCTGTTCAACTACAAAAATGACAAAGCTGCCTTTTTTTTTTAAATGCAGGGTGCACAGAACAGAAACTGTATTTGGCATTAATTTGCATTAAGAGATTAGCTCTTCCTGCTTGCGAATTATCTCCTCCATACGCAGAAAGCAGAGAAGGGAAAATATCAAAGGAAAATACATAATCCCATAGCAAGTGCTACAATTGGTCAAACAGCACCCCACATGTAGTTTCTCTAACTGTAAACTCGACAGCATTTACTAACTTTTGTTAAATTGCTCTATGAAGATTGCTGGTAAGCAGAGATCATTCCACACAGTGCAGAGATAAAACTCTAGGGTAAAACAAAGCAGCTGTTTAATGAAGCACAACAATCCAACATAACATGATTTTACTTCAGGAGCAAGCCTAAGGAAAAAAATATAATCCGTCAAGGAGTTTCTGGAGGTTAGGCCAAGATTCTGGTCCTAATCATTGCATTACTGGCAGGAAAAAAAAAAAAAAAGAAAGAAAAAAAAAAAAAATAAGGGCTTTCTGTATTTGTGGGGTTGGATTTTTTTTTTTTTCCTCCAAATTTCAGCTTCTACCTGAAATACAGCACTTCCCCATACACTTGCACTTTACTAGGCCATGGCTTGCTGACAACTCCAGATGAAAAACTCCTCCAAACATGTGATTTTTAGTACAATTTAGCTATTTCTACTCTTGTGATCTGGACTACACCAGCCTGCTTTAACAAGCTTACAGCAAAATAGCTCAAGGTTACATGGCTCCTCGCACTGCATTAGTTTCAGATTCATTACCAACACAGAGAAGTTAAATACAAGGGATGACTGGGAAATAGTTTCAAATAAAATGCTTTAATGTAACAGAATGAACAGTATTATTTGAATCACAATCTGTTGATAAAATCCTCAAAGAACTCCCCAAAAGACTTCAGGCAAGGACATTTATCCTAGAGCTGATCTTACCCTAAGAGGAGTGATCTGGAATAAGCTACGTGTCCAGGCAATTTACTCTCCAGCACTGTATCCTGTATTTCCAAGGACCATATGCCAGAGTGGTCATCCATATGCTAGAGAGGAAAGGAAATGCCTGCTAGGTTATCTATTCTTCTATTAGGAAGTCTAAGGTTCTACCCACTAACATCACAAATCAGTTTGTATTTCTAAAAAACTGAAATTCTTGAAGAGCTTCACCACCAAAGAAAACATGCCAATATGAATAACCTGAGTGACAGCTGACTAATTTGGACACAGTGGTTTCTAATGGACAAAGCAGTGACATTCAGAGACTGACCTTACTGCTTGGATTCTAAGCAATAAAGAATCCTGGAAAAGTTTTTAGTGCTTTCTAACACAGATAAACATTTAAAGCCTCTTCAATTGTAACATTTCAAAGCAAACATCAAGATACAAAAGCTAAGAGGATTAAGAAAAAGAAAACAAATTTAACAATAACACTTTTTAAAACAGTATTCAGAATGATACTGATTTGTTCTTGAACTTTGCAGTCTTAGGTCTAGTCAAGGAATCTCCATTTGTCCTCTGTAAATCAGAGATTTAGCTCATCATGGCACTGCCCCAGCTTATAGATAGAACATTAGTTCACTCTGGCTATGCATACTTCACACCACAGTGCAAAGTCAGGAGGTTAAAGCAGCTAGTGAAGAATTTAATGTATCTATTTATCGTTATACATTAAGTACACAAACAGTATACACAATACATTATATGTTGCTATTATTACTATTTTTTTTTGTATTATTATAGATTATTATGCAATGCTCAGAAGTTTTACTTAAAATTAAATTTAGTCTCATGCCCTGGGCTGAATATCCCCATCACAACTGTGATTCAGAGCTGCCCAAGCAGCTAGCCATTGGCTTGGACTCTTGGCTCTTCATTAGGTGTCAAAGAAGAGCTGCTATGCAGCTGGAACAGCATTTCTTGTTTCATTTCTTTCACACTGAATCTAGTACTAGTACACCAAAACTGCTCTGCGAGCCAACATGCAGTAAGTGCTGGAGAAATTCCAGAAAAAGTGATATTTCACTACTAGGAGAAGGCGTTCTTACCCAACTCACATACGGAGTACTTTTTACTACTAGCTAATCACACATATACATAAACACTTCATATACACAAAAAGTTGTTTGCTCAAAATAAAATATCTGCCTTGTATGTAGAATGTTCCATAGCACCTCACTTACTGATTAGGAAATCAGTACCTTAAATACTAAGACTTCACATTGCCCTTCCCATGGGCCTTGACACATCAAACACGAATCAGAAAGATATTGTGATCACGTCATTTTTCTTTCAGTAACAAATAAGCTCTACACCTTTATTTGCCCTTCTGTATTTCTAATTATGACCTTGTGTCAAGCAATATAGGTATCCCAGTCTAATTAAAAAAAATGTAAAGGCTATTCTCAATATCCTTTCTGTTTAAATTAAAGGACTAAAGTAGTCAGTGCATAATTTCTTTCCATGATTCTTCAATATTTACTGATCACCAAAGAAATCTATTGTCTGCACTTAGGACAATAATAAATGAACAATGCAGCTCAAAGCTTTCTCGTGGCATTCCAAGACAGGCAGAACTGAAGAACAGTAATAGTCCTGGATCTGAAGCAGCTTGCTGATTTCTGCTTTTCTTTTTCTCGTTAAAAGAGAAAGATAAAAAGCAAAAACAGGAAACAGTGAGATCCTGAAGCCCCACCACTACTGAAGCTAAATAAAGGCAATCACTTGCCCAAATACTTTAGCCTCCCAAATTACCACGCATAAGCCTTGAGCTCAACCCCAGCACTTCACTCAGCAAAACAGAACAACTGATCTCGAAGGTCTCATGCACAAAGCCCTCAACAGTCCTTCACCACCCAGCTGTCTAATAAAAGCCTTCACATCTCTGTTGTAGGTGAGTTACCAGCAGCAGCAGGTTTGGCTTAACTACTAGGCTTTCATAATTTAAACACACTCAGCCTGCCTGTAAACAATCTACCAGCAATATAAACAAGTGATGGCAGACAGGCTAAGCTTGGTTGAGGCTCCAGGAAAGTGACTGATGAATCGTGCCCCTCAGGTGAGGAGAGGCAGCCAATACAAATGATGCTTTTGAAACATTTGTGTGCTGCTGCTGCTGCTTTGTAAGCTACAGATTAGTTCAGGAGGAGCTGTCTCACCGTGGACCTGATAGTGGTGACATGATGCAGGAAGAACGATCTCTTTGCACAGGAGGTAATGTCACTTTCTGTCACTACAGCACTGCTTCAGGATTAAGAAAGTGAATTACAGACAGTACAACTCAAACAGCAAGAAAATCTAAGGCAATTCATACTCAGTAAGGCATTACAGCTCCCAGCTCCTCAGCAGTTACCAGGGCCCCTGTGCGACTACACAAACGTTCACAGCCTGGAGTACGCACCACTACTGACCTCTGTGTTTTGCTTTGGATAAGCCAATGCCACTTCTCCAACTGGGAAGTAAAACATTACCATTAGATGCTGTTAGATTTATCATCAACTTCCTCTCAGGGTCCAAGAAACACTCCTGGACAGCTGCTAATCCATCTTTCAATTTAAAGGTTGAGTTACTACATCACAGTGTCAGCAAAAAACTGACTTCCACAAATTCACCCATTCCTCATGGGAAGTCTTGAGAATTCTTGCTGTGTTTACTCACAGTGGCTGCTTAAACCCAGGCAAAAACCCTTTGCAGAAGTCACATACCAACTCTGCAACTCAGGGAAAAATGAAAAGCAAGCTCATTCTCAGCCTCATTTGACAGGAACAGTCGTTTAAATGAAGATAGTCAGAATTATCCATGCTTTTAAACCAAACTAAATAAAAGGAATGACACACTGGGAGAGGGAGGCAGCATTGTGCTCAAGGTGTTTGGAAGACATTCTAGCAAAATACACTACAACAGCTTGGTTTTAGCTTTCACCAAAATACTCTGGTTTATGACTCAGTTTTTCCCTCCATATGGGCTGCGAGAATGGGGGCAGATCATAGAACATACAAGTGAAGGAATCTCACAGGAGAAACGCATCATAATCAAGGGGAAAAAAATACTCAAGCTTGGATTCTTGCCTCCATGCAAACATAGTTCATTCTCAACAAGCACAGATTCAGTTGTAGAAACTGCTCTTTTGTTCCTGCCAAACACTCAAACAAAAACTCACTGGGGAAATTTTTAACTAGTGCTCTCCACACACACACTGCAAAGCATCCATCCCCATTTGCTAAAGACATAAAATGCATTTTGCACAACAGCTGTACTTCTGCCTCTGCTCGTACTGCTGTAACCATTTCCCTGCCCTCTCATAGGAAGGAGAGAGAGTTCACACACACAATGCTAAGACTATTAACATACAATAAAGGAACCAAAGAGACTGAAATCCTTTGTTATCATAAAATCGTTCAATTACTACATCCTTACTGAGGGTTTTTTCCAATTTAAAACCGATGATGAGGCGGAGGAAAAATAATGCAACCTGCCAGGCTGAATATAACAGGATGCCTCTCACAAAGAGCAGCATGCAGCAATTCCAGCATGCAGTATCATCAGGAATGAGGACCAGGTGACAAGGCAACCAATCCCCAAGGACATCAAGTTCCAACCCCCTGCCACACACAGGGCCACCGACCTCCAGGTCTGGTACCAGACCAGGCTGCCCAGGAACCCACCCAACATGGCCTTAAGCACCTCCAGGGACAGAGCATCCACACTCTCTGGGCAGCCATTCCAGCACCTCACCACACACTATGAAGAACTTCCCCCACATGGCAAGTTCAGATAGAGAAGAAACTCTTACAGCATCTGAATGTTGAAAAGAGAAGTGAAGAGAAACTCAGCACTGCACGTTCTGCATAAGGAAGCATTTGTGTAGAAGAATGAGAGATGTGATCAAACCTTGGTCAGAACCAAGCTACATCCTGCATCTCAGAGAACTTTAAGTTTAAAAAAAGAAAACAGCACTACACACACTGAACATAACACACACGGTAGTGTTGGTATTTCCTTTAACATGCACTTATTCCATGCTTTTTCTTTCTGTTATTGTTTTGGGATTACAACAAACCTGCAGCTAAACTAATTATGCCACAACTGCTAAGGCTGTGTCAGCACTTTTCTTTGTAAATCTCTTTTTCAGTGGACTTCCTACAAAACAAAGTTTTTCAAGGACTGAAGAAGTCTTTAGAGACTTTAAAGAACAGATTCAGCTTGGCTAAATGGAAGGGGGGAGAAAAGATTGCTAGTTTGGGATATATAACTTTCCGCTGCTGATTTTATACCAGCACCATGTTTATCCTCAATTAATAAAATGTAGAGAAACGCATTTCCTCGATGTGATTTTAGTTCAGTTGAGGAAGAAAAATTTTATGAAAGCCACCTTTCCTAAGTATGATAACTTTCCATATAGTGTACATAATGATTCTTTTTTTCTGAACATCAAAATCTACTGCCATAACCAGGTCCTGATCATACCATGCGGTTACAGGAATATCAAATCATCTTCAAATTACCTAACATATTTATTTGAAAAAATAAGGTAAATCCCTTGTGGTATGCTTTTCTTCCCTCAGTTTCTCTAACTATACTTAGAGACCTTCCCTAATTAGATGTCCACAAAAAAGCGTTGTAAGACAACAAGAAACTGGTATTACCTACAGTAGTGGCCTGGCTCCAGGTGGCGGGAATTCTACTTTAATAAAAGACAGCTCTTTTAAAAGAAAAAATCACACCTAGATCACCAAAGCCATTTTCTCTAAGCAGTGCTTTGAGAGCAGTTTGCACAATGACTTCCAAAAGTTAATGCTACTTGGAAGCCAAGAGCCCTCAGACTTGAGTGCCAATAATCTTTAAACAGGCAAGATAGAGGGATTGGGCACATGGAGGCTCTTCTCAAAAATCATCACTAGGGCTATAGAAGAGCCAAGATTTCACTCCTAGATTTCATGACCCACCTAATGGCACGCAGACAGAAGTAGGCTTACAACCCCTAGAACAGTTTCAGCAAAGGCTCTGCACATCTCTTTCTCCTTGAACAAAATCCCTCGGTGAAAGATTTTTTCCCTCATATAATTAGGTAAAGCTCTGTCCTTTGACTTTTTTCTTCCATACCTCTTTATTTCATAGCTGTAAGAACACATTTGAGAATTAAGAATAAATACTACAGAGGAACTACTCGAGTAATGCTTCATGTGGAAATGATTTCACAGGGGCAGACAGTGCCTGTGCTCCTGAGCAAACAACTGGAGCCTTGCCACACTACATAGGAGATTAATGTTCTTCATGAAGTGGAAAAAGACTCAGATGAGGCAGACACAGTGCTATCAAAAGAAGCCTGCATTATTTTTGCTTCAGGATGTCGTGTCACGTCAGAATCCATACACCCCTTCCACCTCAAAAGGCACTCAACCTTCACAGTAAGGACACGTGTGCAGGACTTCGTTCAAATGAAACTTCTCACACTGCCGCTCTACAGCATTGCTGGCCCGCCTGGTAGCTCTCCATCCCACTTCATCTCCTTTCGCAATACAGCATCTGCTACTTACACTGAATGAAGTTTAGTCCAGGGAGATTCTGCTCAGACAAGGTTGGCTCAGCTTCTCAGAAACAGCCTGTCATATTGTAGTCGTGTGCACTTTAAAAGGTGCATGGCACACTGTTACTTACAGCTTAAAATAAGATAAATATTCAAGTCAAGCAATAGAATGCAATTCAATCCCCACTTTGCTGTCAGAAATCTCCATTTAATTGACCAGCAATACCAAATTATATATGTAAAAAAAAAACAAACCACTTGCTATTGGAGAGAATAAAGTGACAAATTATTATAATTTGAGATTTTCTTCTCATCTTCAGTACCTATAGTGATTCGACCCCATATTAAAGAAGCATTTCTTCTGCAGCATATTCCATTGCAATGGGGAATCCCATAATCAGAAGAACATTATTCATAACAAATGCAGATGAATTTTCAAAATTGTCATAGTACTGATCCACCAACATCCAGAGACACTTGGTGGATGCTGGAATCTGAGCCCTTAGTCCTCATACAGGAATCCTATTTAGAGCCATCAACATTGGGAACTCATTGAACAAATACTATTGAGAAATACAGCAAGGATTTCATTTTAAAATAGGAGGAAAAACAAAATCAAAACTGATATTTGAAATACATGTTGTACACACAACAAAGTAGTGAGAGTCTGGCATAACCTGTGCATACGCAGATGTTTTAAGGATAGTTTACATATATAAGGCCATGATGGACAGGATTCCTAATGACTACCTACACAGTTTTGGGTTTTTTGTTTTTTTGTTTGTTTGTTTTGTTTTTTTAATTATCTACCTCTCCAAGCTTCTCTGAATAGTTGCAGTTTCGTTCTCAAAGTCTGCCCATAAGAGGCTATCCTCAAAAACAAGCCATTTTTATATAACAAAGATGGGAAAGGGGAAGTGCAGCCCTTGTATGGCATATCAGAGGTTGTCAAGGAAAACCATAAAGACCAATACGTTCCAAAAGCAGATATTAAATATTGTAAAAATTCACTCCTGGGAAATATGAAACAGTTCACCTCCAAATCATTTTTAATACCACAAATGAAAATGAAGTCTTTGCTTCAGTACCCTGGAGCACAGGATGGGCAGGCAGCCTGGAGCTGAGCATGACTAGGTAGGCACAGGCAGTGTCCTTGCTGACAGAGGGCACAACCCCACAGTACCCGAGCAAGAGGAGCACAGCTGGTCAGAAATAGCGGCCAGGGCAAGGCACACAGGCACACCCCAGCAACAGTCACCCACCCATACACAATTGCATTCAAGTCTGGAAATAAAGACAGTGGGTCAATATCATGACCAGTGCAGTAAGTGACCCAGGGGAGGCAAAAAAAAAAAAAAAAAAAAAAAGCTCAAGAAAGTACAATGAGACAGAGGTTAAAAGCAGCTCCCAAGGAAAAATGAGGTCTTCAGAAGTTCCAGAGTGCTCCATTCACAGCAGTTTGATCCCATGTCACACAGTTATTCCACATCAAACCTGGCTTTGAGTAGAGGCAGCCAAACCTGCAGGATGGGTGAAGGGCCTGCGCTTAGGGCCTGACACCTACTAACTGAGAACAGATGCATTACAAAATCCTGAATTTGGCAGCACCTGGTCATATCCACCAAAGGGTTGACTATTAAACCTATGTAACTAATTCTTAATTAGCTTGAGATTTTGGCTACTGAGAAACTTTGAAGTTCAGCAGCCAAAATGCTTACAGAGTGACAGATAGGTGCAGTAAGAGCTGTGAAGCCACAAGCACTGAGGCGATGGAGACCAAGAAACCCTGATTCCCACAGGTACAATTTAAGATATTATCAGAATTTCCAGGTTTTATATGGTGCTTCAAGGACGCACATTTACAATGGAGAATGTTTATGTATACATGCATGCACAAATATACATCCCCTACATATACAGGCTATATGGCACACAGTTATCGCTTTCTTCTCTGGCCTTAACTTTTTAACATGGAAATCCTTCTTGTCTCGTTGCTTGTATTTTTCAGCAATGTGCATAGCAAAATGTTTTGCTGATGCAGGATATCAGTGTGGTATCTATGTTGCTATCCTGAATATTCAACATTAGCCTGCCATACAACAGGTGCGAGGATTACAGACAGCTCTGAGTCGCGTGTTTGCCCTGCCACTGTCTCTACAGTTAGACACCAAAACACCATTCCTTATATACAGTGGATGTTTATTACTACATATTGTTGTAATTCAGTATCTAATGTGCAAAGTTATTCCTCCTAAAGAATACTAAGTCCGCCCTAGCCCAGCTACAACTGAAACTGAAGTTAGAATTGTTCCCCCTCTGCTCTGCTTATGTTGCAAAACAAACAATTCATCCAGGTAATTGAAGTTGGTGCAAGAGGATACTGAAATGGTATTTCACACGTTGTCAAGAAGTGAGATACAGATGTTCTCCCTCACAGCTAAATTTGTCAGTTGTGGCAGAGAAAGGGAACACTGTGCTGCACTCTGCCTTCAGATCGCTGCTGTGAAGAAGATTTTTCATCATCTTTACATAGTCTCACAAAACTTTACTCATACTAGAGGAATTAATCCTTTCCTAGCTACGTTAAAAAGTCACTAACTCAGTGCTATTAAGATTTAATTGAAGTAACGTTTGTGATCTACCTAAACTACTAAAGGGCAGTGCAGCAAGAAGTTTTAGGCCATTAACAAGCTTGCAGCTACATGTAATAGGAGGATGAGTTTAAATAAAAACCGCTTTCAAGTGGTTAATCAAGGAATGATTAATCACTGCTGTTCTCACCTTCATTTCTGCTCTCTTAGCAAAAGCTGTCAACCTTTTTGCCAACTCTAATGGTGAGTTTCATGCAACTGTACCTGATATTCTTAAAATTTATTAACTAGCAAGGCCACATTTTATTTGAAAGGGCAGGACGGAGTTGCATTTCATTCATTTCCCTAAGGATCTCATTATAAGGTCTCCTCAACATACATGACAGCAAGATCTCCTATACGTCACAAGGAATTGTTTAGATACTGTAGACATTCTTCCAAATCCTTAACACAGAACAGCTTGAGGTGTTCCAAGTTTCCAGTAGAACCCCTTGCCAGTAGAGCCCCTCAGCTGGGCACTCAGACACCTGCTGCTCAAGGAAACCAGCAACCACTCACCACCACAAAAACAAAGCTGTAACAAAGTTAGTAACTGGACTGCTGCAGAAGCACAAAGGAAAATGGAGAAAGAACATAGTAAAGATTACATAACTCCTAATAAATGAAAAATAAATAAAGATGTTAACTCACTGATCTTGTTTACTCTTCCTTAGCTCCAGTTCTTCTTTTCTCTGCCCCCATGTATCTGGAACCCAGCAGTTTCACTGCAACAAAAATAAGACTAGGATACACAAATACCACCTACTTCCTAAAAGACAGAACTCCTTCCTGTCTTACACCAGCCTAGAGGCAGTGGAGAGAAGAAATGGCTCCAACTTAGACATTGCCATTTGCTTTCAGAATGGAGCTACATGCTAGTCATAACAAGATATGAAAAAAGTTTTGCGTAGCAGCACTTCTAGAAAGACTATACAGAGAGTGAGTGGGAAAAAAGAAACAGTTCATTTAAACTTGGGAAAATGACCCTCAGAAATTACCCTCAGAAGTAGATTTTGCCTCAAGTCTGTGCCAGACCTAGAAGCTCAACTGCCACAAAACTGCAGTTTGCCTTCAAAAAACATGCACACAGTGAACACTAAATGCAGCCTTGGAAAGTGACAGAGCAGCTGCCGGGTACTGAGTTGCTACAACAAGGCTTAGATTACCTCTTTGTAGCTCCTGGAGATCTCAGCTTGCTTAGGCTATGCTCTGATTTGTAGGATTTGCCCCCAAAGGCAAATTTAAATTAAAAAAAAAAAAAAAAAAAAAAAAGAGGTGGGGAGGGGAAGGGATAGAAAAAGAAAAAACAGAAAGAAGAATAAGCTATTTGACTGGCTTCAGAGCTCTTCTAAATTGGATGATACAGGGTGCATCAAGCAATAAAATAGCTTCCATAGCAACACATACTCTCCCTACTTATTTATTTCTAGGGCATCTGTCAGTGACTCTGCTCCCTGAACACAGTTGCAGGGAGTGAAGGTTGCTTGCTGACTTGTAAACAGCCACCTACGTTATTTCAGAAGTGCATCTGCACTGTTGTCAGAACGTACCTTGAGAAGGCAGGAAGCAGAAAAATGCTGTTCCAAACTGATTATAATACAGATTTGTTTCCCAGCATTTCCCAAACAAAGATTTCAGTATGATCTACAAGTAGCCAAGAAGACACCCTGCAACAGCTCAGTATTATAGGCTAAACTTCCTGAAGCCAGAAATTATACAAGATCACACAGGTTAGCTATACAGATCACATTTCCATGTCTAAGTGGAAGACAAGTCTCTCCTCATAAGGAAACAATCTTAAATATTTTTAAGTCCTTCCGTCATCTGCTTTTCCTGACTGCATGTCAGATGCTCTTAAATATTCAGCTACATCTAAATTATAACAAACAACAGAACTTGAAGTAAAACAAATGCACAGATTCACAAAAACCTGTGCCAATGTAATGCTTTAGTTAATATATAGCATTTAGCCTTCAGTTGGATTTTCTTGTACTAGTCCACGAGTTACACAGTGTAAGTAGCTGTCTTCATTTTCATCACCCTGGAAACACCACTACGCACAGGAAATCGAGTCCCAGGAATATAACTATGGATTTACTGCTTATAATACAGTAAATTTTTAACTTAGAATATTCTACTTCATGTTCTTAAAGAATTTTCCAGGCAAGTGAGAAAAATAATTCTCATTTTCTTTCAATTCTATATCTGAGTATTAGCAATTGACAGTGATTTTGAAGATCATGAGCCCAGAGAGGAAATAAATACAGTCTGGTGGGCACGTACCATTTTCTTCAGCATCAGAGCTCAGGACTCGTTTATTGAAAAATAAAAAAAAACAAAACAGACTGACCTTGTTTGTGTGAAATGTGAATTTGATACTAAAAATCTGCACCTAATAGGAAAAGTTGCTTATTTTGTTAATGTCTGAAAAACACAGTGGGGAAAAATAAACACCCACTACTAGTGCTACAGAATGCAGCACTTCCAGACACAGCAGCACTTCCAGAAATCAGTAAGAGCTAACACTACTTACCTCACAAAAAACATACCTGCTGTCCTCCTGCCATTTGGCGCTTTGCTAACATAGGCAGACTGAGGAGCTATACTATAACTTGTTTGGTCTGGTTTTTTTGGTGAACAACACTGCAGAGTCATCAAGCGCATACATCACCCGCACGGTCAGTAGTTGAACTGTTACTGTGCTTTGGTTATTTTGTAGTCCACCACTGCTGACAGCACAGGGCAGTCAGAGCAGAAAGGCGGCTCCCAGGCACCTCTTATCAAAGCTGCAGTCTGTCTTAGTCTCTTCATAGCCCACATTACGTACTGAGATCAGAAAGCAGCCATTTCTTATTTTTCCCAATAAATAATGAACATTTATTGTTTTGTTTACATGACTGCACACTTGAATTTAATGCATAACTAGTGGCTAATTGGTTTTGACAGTTGTTTTGTTTTGTTTTTGTAAAACAAATCTTTAAAAATAGAAAAACATACTACAAACAGATCACCCACTTACACTGACACTGATCACCTAGAGTTGTTACCTTCAGCTATTGCCGTATTATTTCACATACACCAGAAGTTACTATTCCAGCAACTTGTGTGCATTCAGCCACCTAAAGTATAACCAAGGCATTGCATTTCTCAACAAATGTACATTTCATTAAATACTTCCATTAAGAATTTTAGGACCATAGAAAAGCTCTCATGAATGATGGAGAAATGGTGAACACATTCTACATTCTAAATTGCAGTGCACAAATTAAGCCTGCTCTCATTTAAACATTCATTGAAGGCTCCATTTTATTGAACACTGTCCTCACGAGAGGAGGAAGCATTGTTTCAGCACTCAAAAGACAATGCTATCAGATAAAAGAAATGTCTTTAATAAAGTCACCCACAGCACCTTTCTGTAACCAGTTACCAGTCCAAAGCCAAGATAAAGTGAGCGCAATACACTGATGTAAAGCATCTAACAGAAAAACCCTAAGTGCTGTAGAAAGAATACCTGCACTCCTTTATTTCTGCTGAAAGCCACAACTGAAACGTACACCTACACAACCATGGACTGCAGCCCCAGTGCAAGCTCAGACCAGCACATACAAACAGGAAGCACTTGCTATTCTGTCTGCAGTGAACACTCAGTAGCACCCTCCATATACAACTGCAAAGATTAAACATCAAGGAGCAAAAACAGCAGTGGAGCAGCAAAGCACCAAATGCTGAAACGTACTTTAAACTGTACTTTCATAGCATTGTTTCAGGAATGTTTGTAGCCCACTTTGATTTGGAGACATGATATGAGCAGGAACAAAACAGAACAAGTGACAAGATTTAGAGGAGAAAAATCAAAGAACAAGTTACATCCATTAATGATTCAGGTCACCTGTACAAAAATGGAAGCAGCAGACAATGTCCATAGCCACAGAACTGTCAAGCAAACAACAAAACTCAGAAAGATCAGCCTTAAAGAAGCTGACAGAAATTTCATCTTACCAAATAGTAAATATGAAAGTTTTCTTCCTGCAGATAACTGAGATAGATGAAGGAGCACATCTAGAACTAAAGATATTTTCTTTTGGAAACAAAGCAGGACAGGAAACAATGAAAGGAAGACAGCCATTTTCATCATGCTTTCTCCAAGCCAAGTTCTTCTATTATTTTGAGTAAGCTATCCAGAAACAACCAGCACTTCTCAGTGATCTAACAGAAATACCTGAAAGGGCTCTGATGCTCATGAAGTACTCCGCACCCTAAGTAAACACCTAGTTTTTATATTTTGTCCATTTCCAGGCATTATAAAGCTTAAGTGCTCCCAGGCACGAACACACTCAGGGGATAACACCATGACTGTATGATGGTACCTCACTATTCTCAAATGGCACTGAGCACAAAGCATTGCTGCAAAAATGTGGCTACACAACTACAAAGCCCAACTGCCTATGCTGTGGCAGCCTGTGATGATTGCACTTTGTGTAATTACAGCTGTTTCAGCTGTAGTTGTACAGACAGCAGAATATTTGTATGTGCCATGTGAGCAGACAGAACCTTCCAGCAAAGTAAAGAAAAACACAACACATAAAAAAAAAATCTTCAGACGATCAATACATTGGAAATTCATTTTACAGAAGAAAACATATAAACAGCAGAGAAGAAAGAAAACTAAAAGGAATCTTTGCCCTATTGTGGAGTATTGGATCTGAATTCTTTTTCATTTTTAATATTCACAGCAAAAAAAGAGAAAAAAAGATCTTAAGACCAAGATGCAGAAGACTAAAAAGTCGATCTGAAATGAGCAGAAGACTTCAGCGCTGATCTAAAAACCGAAGTGTATAATCAATGAATATGAAGATGTTAGAATTATGAAATAAACAAGAAAGTTTGGCTCAGCAGGTTATAATAACAAAAAGAGAATAGATAGAAAGCCTACCTGCATCCTGGGCTTGCTGTGAAACTCCAAAGGAGGGATCTCCAAAAAGAGACCCTTCCCCACTGGTAGTCAGCTCCTAATTGGGTCTAGGAGAGGTGCAGCCAGGCTCCACCCCTTCCAGCAGCACGGTGAATTGCCTGCACCTGTGCTCCCAGGGCTGACTCAGTGCTCGCCTCAGGTGATCAATCAGAGGTTCAGGCCGTGATTCAGCAGTGCCCATACCCAAAGAAAACCTGCAGTGTCTTGTGCTGCTCTCTGATTTAATACTTCACTACTGCACTGTTATGCTTTGGTGCTATTGAATGATTGGAGATAACAAAAGCAGCCTTTGGTATTCATATCCTGTTGTTACACATTGTAAGAAAGAACACTTCTAGTGGTCAGCTGTGTTATAATTAAGGTCTGTGGTCACCAGCTGAAAGCAGCAGCAGCTGTGGTCACCAGCAGTTGAAAAGGGAAGAGGTATCAGTTCTGAAAACTATATTATAGGTAAAAAGACAAAACTATGCATAAGCAAAAGAAACCAAATTGAAAAAGATTGCCTCTTCTGCCAAACTTGGAGAGAGATGGGGAAGGGAGGCAAGAATGCAGGAACGTTATTTGAAAAATTTAAATGTGTGGGGTTTTTTATTAACATGATGCAAATCATAAAGATTCAGGTTTCCTATTCTCCCCCTCTCTTGACTAAAAAAACATAATTGGGAGTGTGTGGAATCAAAATAATTGATCCTGGTTGGTAATATTCTTCAGTTTGACAATAAGCATTTAATGCAAGCAACCATAGTATGCATTTGCTGCTCACTGATACATAAAAGCTCCCAGCAAAACAATAAGTCATAAAGCGTTTAACAGTTTACATTTTTGTCATTTTTTGTTAATGAATAAGACCTACAGCAGTCTCCATTAGGTCGTTACAACACCGTTACAAGTGGCTGTAATGCATTTGTGATGTGGAATTCCGATAACAAAAATCATAAAACCATGATAGTGCTCCACTCTCACTGTCACCACAGCTGAAATGCACCACTCACAGCCTCACTGCACTGACACCACTGTTCAGTCTCCATAAGTGTTCACAAGCACTGATAAGTGTCACTGGGGGCCCTTTTTTCTCCATGGAGAAATTCAGTTCCACCCTTTGCTCCCCCCACACTTCCATGTCAGGCGCCATTCTGTCCCAGTGCCCCTCTGCTGCCATCTGTCACACAGCAACAACCTGTCACAGAATGTTGGTGGGCAGGTTCAGCCTCTGCTGCCATCCCACCAACAGCTGCCTCTGACATCACAAAATAGAAGGCATTATTTTCAGAGCAGCCCTCATATTCTTTCTTTGTCAGCTTCTAAATACCTCCCAGTTACCACAGGGAACAAAGGATCTCAAATGTCCTCCCATCTGAACTGCAAAACCTATGACTTCTGAGTTGTGCCAGAATTCAAGTTGTGTTAGGATGAGAACTTGAAGATTTACTGAGGGAAGAGGTAGAAACAGTTTCACCAACTGGAAAAAGAGGAAAAAATATTTTTGAACGAGAGCAGCTTCAGAATAGGGTTTAAAGAAAAAGAAGCTGACTTACACATGTGTTCTTCAGAATCAGAAGGAAATACACTTGAAAATTATTTCTAGGTATCTTTTGTGTAACTTTTTTTTCCCCCAACAGTCTAATTTCAAACGCTTATACGGACACAAATGATGTGAAGAAGTGGTTTGAATATGATTAGAAAGAATGCCCTCAGCATGAGGACGACAGATAAATAAGTTTTATTCAAATTTGGACTTGAATATCCCCAGGCTCAAGGAAATGAGAGGAGGAGAAATGCTCTGTAATGAGCAAAGGAAATTCTACCCACTCAGCCCCAGTCCGTGCGCCCACTCAGGCGCTCCTCGAGGAGCTGCACAGCTCTCCTGCTCACAGCCTCTCACCAGCTCTGCTCCACCTCGCTGTCAGGATGAGATTGCCGTCTCTTCCACCTTCCCGTTAGCAGCACACAGCAGTCTGGCCAAGCCATCCTACCTACTCCTCTCACATTTCTCACCAACTTCAGTTAGCCTTCTTCATAGACCAAGAGATAACCAGTTACATAAAATAAGGTGAATAAATTCTGTTACCACATAGTAATTACATAAATTGTACTATAAAACACTTCCAACAGCCACAGGTTTGAAGGAGGATTTTCTGTTGGTGAAAGAAGGTTTTTAAAACCAAAAGCTATGGCAAGAATCTGAATGAAAATCCAAATCCTCAGTGGTTTAATTTTTTTCCTGCAAATGTTTGGAATATTGAAGCAAAAAACAAAATCAAAGAAAAACATTTACATGCTTCAAACATTTTTTAAAAATTAACACTGTCTAATGAGCACTATTTACTATATAATATTTTCACATTATGTAAATATGTGCAAATTCCCCTTGCAGCACGGATGTGGGGACACAATACAGAAGACTGATCCATCAAAACGCGTATCACAGATCAGAGCAGAGTTACTCATGTGAAGGCGCTGTGAATCGCCTACAGCAGAAGAGAAAGTACTTTCTTCCAGACAGTGAGCTCTAGAGCGTTCTCCACATGGCACCACTCCCTGCGGAATCATCCCAGCAAGGGGAACCAAACTCCACTCATTTTTCCAATGATATTTCCAATATTATTCTGATTAAATGCAGATCCCATAAAGTTAATGAGAAGTTATGAACAAACAAGCTCCATTTTTTTTCTTTTAAAAGATAGATAAAGCAAATACTCCCACGTGGGAATTCCATTTTCATTAGCGAAGACTTCACTCACCATTTATCTTCTGAACTATTTGAAGATGTGCAGAGGCTGTTGTGAACTGCAGCAGCCAGATCAGAGTCACAAAAGAGCACAGGACAAAGTGCTTGCTGTCTAACAGATGGAGCAATTAACCACACCAGAGAAATGCAGTAAAAGCTAAGCGAGAAGTGCTAGCAGGGAGTATGGTTTGCAAGAGCATTTAATGGGAAACTTGGCCTTTCTGGCCTTTTTTGTATTTGTAAATTGATATTTTACAGTACTTTCTTTCTCTTGCTTCTTATGGCTTCTATTTCTACTACTTCAAATCCTTGTCTTACTGATGCAAACTTAAAAAAATGCGCTTATTTCTGAGCTACTAGGAAATGAAAAGTCCTCAAGGTTCTGAGCAAAAGTTCAAAACAATATTAAATATTTTAATCATTAAGCTCTAAAAATTTAACTCAGTCTCATGTTAATGTCAATCAAGACCTTGATTTGTTTGACTTATTTTCCTGGTCTACTGCAGCTCCTGCTAGTTTTAGCCTAGAGTCACGGAGATTAAATGCCCCGGGCACCTAATAAAACTGTTCTAAAATTGTTAACTGAGCAAACGCAATATGAAGATTCACAAAAAGTGTTTTGTGCATGCATTGTTGCAAGCAAGAGGCATAGTCTTAGAATGACTAAATTTACAAAAAAAAAAAAAAAAAAAAAAAAGCAACTGCCTAGAGTACAACCAACAACTTATTTCAACATTTCTTAGCCAAGCAGACAATATTACAAAAATTCAACAATTTTTCTGATCATACCAGATGATCAAATTGGGTTTTCTGTGAAATTATATTCAGAAAAGTGTACTACAATAGAGGTTATGAAGAACAGTAGCTAGCTTCAATCTGCCTTCTTGAATATGCATCCCTCCTACTACAAGCTGGCAAGTGAACTTTTCTCCCAGTGAACATATTCATGTTTCTCAATTTTCTCAGTGTTTTCTGGTATAGCTCAGTGCACATCAAGATATGGGACACCAGCAGAGAGGGAAAAGGTCATGTTCAGAGGAATTCCAAAGCATCTTGAATTTTGTTACAAATAGTGACAGTTCAGATTCCTGGAACTGGTCCTGCTAATGAGGGGAAAAAGGCAGCATGCAATCCACTTCTTATTTCTCAAAAATAATCTACCGTGGCACAAAGGGTTCTCCTTTATCAGAGCAGACAGCACAACAATTGCAACCCTTAAGACAGCATTAGCAGGGAATCAAAAGAGTAGATTTAGGCTCCCAGTGTGAGGCTTCCCAATTGTTTTGGCAGTTTACTACCCGATCCTAATTGCTCCATCTCTACTATTAAGCTTTTGTATAACGTTTAATCATAAATATTTACTACCAGTATCATGTGGTATAACTAACATTTCCTCTTTTTTTGCTTTTTTTTTTTTTTTTTTTTTAAGAAAATGTTATATTTTCAAAAAGAGACATTATTATGACTGACAAAAATAACGATTATAGTAAGAAGTAACCAGTTATGTGCTTCTGTTGGCAAAGAACCTAAAACCAACAAAGATACTGACAGATTGACTTTCAAAAACCAGAGGATAAAAGGTATGAAAGAAGATAGTTTGAAATTCAGTCAACTGAAAAATTTTTTTTTTCTTCTCCTTTGCTGGACCCAAATCTCTTTTGGTAAAAATGTATCCAAGTAAAGTACTTTTAATTTTCAGTACTCACTCTCATACTCTTCATTCTGTTCTATGCAGAGCATTATCACTTCTATTTTTCAATTGGATCTCTGAGGCTAAGCCCTTGTCTTTCCATAAAAACCAAGATAAAATACAGACAGGAAGGAGAGAAGATGCAATTAATTCATGTTGAGTGAACAGGAGGCAAACAGGAACTGCTGGAAAGAGATCACCCCCTCAAAGAAGTCGTATTTTATTTGATGACAATTAATTATACCTTTCAAAACATCTATGTTCCAGCACTCTGAACAGCAGACAAGAGCATTCCATTTCAAAGAAAGCAGAACATAGCAACACTCACTCTGTAAAAGAATACACGAGAGAAAGCACATCTATGAATCACAACAGAAAGCTGCCTAGCCCTGCAGCAGATTCTTCCAGCCAACCGGATATATACAGGATAGAGCATGAAGGATTTTTGCATTTACTCAACTAAAAAATTCATGAGCCTGCAATATTAACACGATGCCACGTAGATTCCCAGTGACAGAGCCCTAGTACCCAGCCAGGGCATTCCATTTCCAGCTGACATCTCATTACAACTTAATTGTATTTACACATCGTTTGGGGCACATTAGGGCTCAATAACTAAGTTGATCAAGTATTCATTGTATGGTAAAATGTATTTCAGAGCTACGTTTTGGGGAAGAAGATGGATTTTATATACCACATGGCTTCTGAACAATTCCTATTAAGCGTATGAGCAGAGTAACTTCTAGAAAACCGTGCCGGGGCAGGAAGTGCAGGGGTGAAGCTATCTGGGCCTGAACCAGCAGAACAGGAACGCTGGAGTTCTCAGGTGGCAAACACACGAGGATACTTGAGTGGGAAGATCTTAGGATGGCTTCTCATCCGTTACTCTGCAAAGTCCATTCCGTGGGGGTCAGTACAAGCGAAAAAGTAGACCTGAGCAAAACTCCTCCTGCTAAAAGAGAAGAATCCAGGGCTCCAGCATGGTACAACAATTAAAACTGTGCCAATTTATTTCTTGCTCTATTCTCCCTTTTCCCTCTAATAGTAAACTATTAACCGCCCAGAAATTCTTTTAACAACAAGTGATAAGAGAAGATACCAGACCTCAATACCCATTGAGCAGAATGTTGTAAATCAAGCATGCTGCTTCTCCAAATATGAACCCACATTGAATAAAACAGCAAGATGCACATTTCACACAAAAACTTGCTACAAGTTCCGCTAGAGGTGACTTTCAGAAAAATCACTGATCCTTTGTGTCACAGTATTTTTTCTAAAGTAATGCTACTTTTGGAGTAAAAGCATTTGAGGCATTTCTCTCTTCATTCACAGTGACCAGAGGCATCCATGGGCAGCCTTCTAGGAGCGCAGCAGGAAGTACTCAGATACCTTTTTATTTCAGGTGGAATCTGGGTGCACAAAAAAGTTGTTCCTTTCCATACTAGCCTTGTCCTAAATTGTCAGGGATTACATCTTATTTTGGCTTGCTTTTACTACAGAATAACTGCACTTCACATGATTTCACTCCTCTTGTTTTTCAGCAATAATCAAGGTATTAACATGCTGAAATAGACCAGGGAAGCTGAAATATAACCCCACACAAGCACATGCAGTCACCTTGCTGGATAGCCAATGGCAGACCAAAATTCTGCTGCTGCTGAAACGGCCTCAAGATGATTTCATTGAAAGAAAAAGAGGTTGGTGTTTTCTTGATCAAAAAGTTAATTTTCCAGACAACAAATCCCAAAAGTAAAGAAATTGTGCACCTGAGTCCCATGATAAAAATGCATTTCATAATGTATTTATAGGTAAATGAGATAGCTACTTCATTCCAGTTAAATAAACTGTTATGTTTCAACACACAGTGTTTGCCTTCTTTTAATCATACAGCCTGATAGTTGGCAAGACAGATGCAAAGCAGTAGTGTGGATATTTTTCTTAGCCCAATCACCATTTCTGACATCTCTTCTCCATGAACTTCAAGCTCATGTAGATCAAGTAGATCAAAAATTCAAACTCAGCTTCAGTTACGCTCATCGATGCTCCCAAGTTTGGGTGCCAGGGTGCAACAAAACCTAGAGCAACTATTTTGGTGTCTGCTTACTGGATACATAATTACTAGCAATAAGCACATACATCTTTCCCTCCGTCTCAGATAGCAACCTTTCACACTTTATTATCACTTATTAAAGTCTCCTGCTGGCTTGATTGAAGTGTGTAGGCTGCACTACACTTCCCTGCAAATAAAGAAACAAATGAAGGTGCTTTAAGTTACTTCAGAAGCTCTCCCTGTTATTACATGCCTCTTTTTCATATTATGCATTCCACACTTTGCCTTTGTGTTTCAGTTACAATGTTGTTTCTTGGTGACATAAAAGTAAAGCTTGACTATTACTGCCCACCCTTTTCTTTCTGCGCTTTCCCTCACGGGATGCAATTTAACACACATTACTGATGTGAATTCTTCTCAAAATCTTAAATGTATGTCTAAGCCAAGCAGGTTCTTACATTTCCTACCAGTGGATGGAGGAGTTTTCATCCTTTCATACAATTTTGTTACAGAATATACATAATCGTATCTTTCTCTAGAGAGAACATGAAGCTAGTTCTCTATATAGCTGGAGTTCTGCACATAGCCAAAATCCTTCCTACAACTTCTTCAAAAACAAGATTGTTCTTACAAACTAGAAGCTGTTAAGCAGGGAAAACAAAACACCAAGTGGTTCATTTCATCTCCTATCAATTAAGAATGCATGCATTTGGGATTTCAACCTTACCTAGCACCTGCAATATTTGACTTCTTTAAAAGAAGTTTGCTTTCCCTGCCTTCAGGGATGCATAATGAAAGAAAAGACAAACCCAATGAGATACAGTAATGTCCAACTCCGCAAAAGGTTTCACCCACAGACTGCCAATTCAGTACCCACACCATCTCCCACCCCACCTAACAACGTTATAAAAGCATTTGCTTTCTTTAGTTACATTTTAAAGCTATGAGCTGGGTCAGTTCATTATATCAAAAAGCATATCACAGCTTCAGAAGGTGTAAAAACACCGCTGTCATCTGCTACCATCTATCTCCTTCAGCTCTCCTCTTGCCCTAAAATGTTTGCCTCAGGAAAAAAGTTTGTGGACAATCAACATTCTGCTGTTGCCATTGCTGGAATTTTATTTTTTCCAAAACTGGCTGGATAAGAGGTCTGAAAGAGAGTCTGCTTTACAACCTGCTTTTTAACCTTCAGGAGGTTCTCCAGTAGTGAATGTCATCAGATATCAGATCATCCTTCTCCATGAACTCAAATGCAAGCGCATAAACCCAAAATGACGACTCTCCAGACTGACTTGCAACACAGTAAGTTCTGCACATTAAGTTACTCACATGAATTTCTGAAAGCTTCAATTAAATGCAGGTTTCTGAATTCTGATTGCCTACTTGGAAAACTAGAAAACTCTTTTTCCCATGCCAGCTACACAAGGAAACAAATCACACAGATGTACTGCCAGCCTGTCAGTTCTCATCCCCTCCTTCATAACTTTTGAATGAATTGGCTAATTTTGATCAAATTTGACAAAAGGACCTGGTCTCAAAGATACCAAGTTCCAAGTTTCCACGAGAACTGACAGATGAGTAGGAAAAAAAAGACTGATGTGAGCCTTCTCAGTGAGGAAAATATTGCTGTGTAAGCTCAGCAATTATATGTAATGCTTGACATACCAGCAAGCTGATCATTGTGTACATATCAGCCACACAATCCACTCAGAAGCAACCACAGGTCTTCTGCTTCTCACCAGCAAGGAAACAGAGGAATGGGCTGGAGGTACATTCAGGAATCAGTGCAGAAGCTGGGTTTTAGCAATGAGAAGGAAACAAAGAAAGGATCTGCAGCTCGAGTGGACAGAATCGAATTGGGAACCAGCCTTACATCTATCAACTGTAACCAGATCATTTTTTTAGAGTTTGCAAAGTGTTTATAAATAATAACCCACTATAATCCAAAGCATTAAAAAAAAAAAAAAAAAAAAAAAAAAAAAAGATCAGAGAATGTCAGATGGGCATGATTTAATGATGTTGCAAACAAGTTGCTAGTTAATTCAAGTTCAAGGCCAGCGTTCCAATGCTCTTAAATCTCCTTGCACAACCATGTGCTTTTTAGCTGTGTCTACATCAGTTCTATCAGTAATTGTACAGTTGGCACCTGGGTTGTTAGGGACATATCCCAAATTATTAGCACCTCAGTAACTGAACCTTTATAGAAGAGATTCTTGGCACATTCAGGAAATACTCTTGTCTTTCCAGGCCTTTGTTTGGGCAACCATCTCAGCCAAGAAAACAATTGGCTCTCAACCCTGTCACTCCAGGCACTCACTTTTAGTTATTTTTCTACTATGGATCCTTGATCTTTTTCAGATACTGCTCTCAAAGACACTGTTCCATTCTGTTGATGAATTACTACATTTACATCTGCTCAGATTAATAAACACTCCAGAACTGAAGGTCCATCTCTGCTACTGAGAATATTTGGTTTGAATTTCCATTCAGGCAATCATATCCCTCCCTCGTGCAGATGTTACAGAGCATAAAAGATAAGAAATCATTCCAAAGAAATCTGCATTGCAGTCATCATCAGAGTAAATAAAGGATAACTGACAGGACACAGCACACCAGGCAAATTATTGTGCTCTTCATAGAGAAACGTAATGGATTTCTTTTTCTAAAGATAGTTTCTCTCCTAGATCCAGAGGCTTTTGTACTAAATTCAATATTTTTAGCTCCCAAAAAACCATCCTGAGTTAAATTGCAGCAGCTTATTACCATCAGAGTAAGAAAGCAATGATAGATCACTGTGATTCTTCTGTCCTTGTTACAGGAATCAAAGAATCCTTTACTAACAAACTGACTTGCCTCCAAAAGCAGAAATCACACAGCTCCATCTTGTGGAAAACAGGATTCCCTTTGTTCAAGTCCTACAGATCACTTCTGTCTTTATTATTGTTTTAGTTTTAGATATTTTTATCTACATGTTTTTTTTTTCCCAATGCAGATATTTTTCTTTAATGAGTAAATTATACAACTCCATCAAGAACAGGAGCAATCTGCCTAATGTCTTTGTTTATAGTCTTACATTTAATTCTATTTGCCTGTAAGATTTTCCCAAACAGGTTCATACTTTAACAGCTCATCTTCACAAAATCAGGTGCTACTTAATTTCCTGCATGCCCTCCCTGTATTCTGTCTCAATTCATGTAAATCAACACAGAACTTAAATGTCAATGCCAATAAAGTAACCAAGTCATAACTTTTACCTTAGACAAACAAGATCAAGAAAAATGTCTTTCCAGACATGGTTAAAGATTCTGGAGACAGCTGTGCCATCAATCCTACCCCCCCGCTGTCCTCCCATTGTCCTTCTGGGAAGGGACAGTAAATCCAAAGTAACCACGTCACCATATGTGCTCCACAGATGGAATTATATTACAGACTGTGCTTAGAAACACAAAAGGTCTTCCTACTTCCTTCACCCTTCCTTAATAAGATTGGTGTTACAGGGAGAGAGAGCTTTAAAGCCCTCAGAAAAGACAAGTTTATAGTTATCCTTCTTATCCAACTTCTCTGCCAGTTATTGTACTACTTACTATAGAAGGAAAATACCCAATTTAAGATAATGTAGTTAATGCAAACTAAGAGTTTTAGACTGAGAAAGAAACCCAGGAATTTCAAGATTTCTGAACAATAAGGGCTTCTCTTCACAGTGGTGATTACTTACCCTTAGTTGTCTCACTCTACTCTTTTGTCATTGAGGGAGTATTTCATGGAAACTAAGAGAAAAGCAAGCATCAAACAAAAAATACTCAAATATTTACTCTGCTGCACATACTCATTTCCTCCATAGACCACATTTGGAACAATTATTCAGCAGGCTTCGCTTTCCTATTTTGTTCACTGTTTCATATGCACAGCGACCTGGTCACCACTATCATATTTCTAAGGAACAGCAGAGAAACAGTTCTAACAGAACCCAAATGTTGTGAAATTTTCTACTTAATATCAACAAGTCTCAAACGTAAGTTCATAGCTTGTCTTGGTTCTTATGACTGAAAATAATTGCTACGTAAGGGTTGGTCAAGGTGGAAGTGAAAAATCATAAGGCATTTATATAGTGTTTATACACAGCGTTCTACTTCTTTTCATTTTTCCTGTGTAACATTCATAAGCAAGGTATAATAGAATAGATTTGTCAGAGCTCTACAAACTGAGATTCATTGTGAAAAAGTTCCTTGGTCTGTGGCATGTAACTCATGGTAGAGCCTTTGCAGCTTATTAGGATATATGGAAAAATGCATTGTATTTGGAGAAGAATTTATTTTTCCTAAGTTGCAGTCTAACGCAGTATTTCTCCATCAGATTATCCCAGCCCACATTCACTGATGCTCTCTGAAAAAACAGTGAGTAATATGACTCATGGGACTAGCTGCAGATGACTCTGGGAACGTATTTCCCATTAATTTACAATTGAAATGCATAAGTGGTCACAAATGACCACAAACATTCCCTCAAGTCTTATATTTTAATTACAAGGATAAATGATTGCAAGTATTTTCATCTTTCTTTAATTTATTTTAAATTAATTTCCAGTGTGAGAGCCAGAAGTCTTGAGAGAAGAAGGAACTGTAGACGGGAGCTTTTGCTGAGTATGAGAGATACCAGATCTGTAAGAAAAGTGTCCACAATCCACTTGAGAAGTTTGTAATAAGCTCCATTTGAACAGAATGGATTGTCTTTCAGTCACACTTTGTATCCCAAAACAAAGCACACATTTTGACATATGCACGGACAAAAAAAGCTGTTTCAAATGCAAACACGTGATAACCAAAACCAACTTGGACTGAAGTGCCATTTTGGACTAAAGCAATCCGAAGTAGTCTGAATCTACACAGACAGGCAAAGAGATGCAGTAGTGAAGAAGTCGTCTAAAAATTACCAGAGCTCTGTATTTCTAGCAACTTGCCAAGACCTCCAGTGGAAAAAAAAAAAACAAAAAAACAACAGAAGGGCATCTTGATTCGTTCCCCACAAAGCCCCTACTGAGGATGGTCATCAGCACCTCACCGCGCCAAGCTCACCATCCATACTGAGTCATTTTGGCATTCCTCCGGTCTGGTAGAAGTCAAAACAGTCGCTCTCAAGGTATGACTGACAGGAAAAATACCCCATCTCTTCCACTAACATTTCCTTATTGTATGAAATTTCGTGAGTATCAACTTGACTTCTTACTCAATTTTGTAGAGGTTTTTGTTTCTCTAAGAATTATTACTCTGAAACACCAGAAACCAAATTCAGCAAAAAGAATGAAGAAAAGGAACTAAAGGAAAGGATTTGCCAAGGTTCATACAACACCCCACCAGCATCTGTCCCTGCTGACAGGTAAGGGCTACTTCTGAACCTAGGTGAACACATTACTTCATCCTCTTTATCCAATCAGTCTTCAAATTGCATTCCAGAATCTGCCAGCAGGGCTGCCAAACAGTGTCAATCATGGCAGGCTTTTCTGTGATCTGGACACCTTTTCAAGAGAAATCGGATGGAGTCTATCAATCTACTTTACATCTGCCCCTAAAGAACATTTACCAGGAATAGCCAGGTTGAAATAGTAATCCATATACATGAAAAATGCATTCCCATGCTCTAAAACAAACTGTATTGTGGAATTCAGTTGAAAAGCCCAAGAGTACTTCAAGTAATTCCAAGAAAGTGCCAAGAGAAAAGATAATTTGTTCAACAATGCTACAATTATTTCATTCCTCAAAAGTAAGTGATTAACTATTATGTTAATTTGAATAAATACTAAGAAAGTATTAAAGCAATATTACAAGGGAAATCAACAACATTACAACTAATTATTACAACTCTTACAAAAATACTTCGTAGGAAAACTCTGTATTGTATACAGTGTTTAGAAAGCAATTATGCAGCAGTTGCTGCTATGATTCTGGCACTTTTAATCAGTTGTGACCCTATGCATGCTCATTATTTCAGTGCATGCCATTAAAATTCAAATTATTTCAAAACAGCATTAGAAATAATTCAGTATTTCCTGTTTTAGTGTGAAACAAATATATATGATTAAATGTTAATAAGGAAGGTCATTCTAGTTCAGAAAAAAAAACAACACAGGACAATGTATAGTAAAAACATACCTGAATCTGCTGTCACCATTTCTCTGGTCCTTTTCCAATACACGTGTTTGGATAAGGCACTGAAACTGCCATCCTGAATTCCCGCATAACCTCACCAGGAGCTTTGGCTGCAAGAGATATCAAACATCAGACTGAAGGCTGGGAGAATTCAAAAGCCAAATGCCCAGAAGCCATGGCAGGTAACCAGTTTTAATAGAAAGGCTCTTGTTTTATTACGCACACATATTAATATGATTCTTTGGATCCTAAAGTACTGCAATCATCTTTCAAGGGTTTCAAAAACTTCATAATACATCCCTTTTATAGGATTATGAACTTTTGCAAGTGGGTTCAAGAAGTAGTGTTTCAAAGGCTAAAAGGTAGATGAAGCATATTTTCCAAATCTCTTTGAAAGTATTTTAAAATCAGAGGCCCTGCCAGCACACACCGCCACATTCAAAACAGCTAAAACGCACTGAGTGCTACTATCTTCTCTTTCTTACTCTTCTTCCCTCTCTCCCTGGCACGGCTACTGTTTTATCAAAAAACAAGTAATAAGTCCTTCAATTAAATAAAATTAAATTTAGGCTAAAAACAAACAACCCCACACATAACAAAGACTCAGTTACTTTTACATGGTTTACTAAGCAACAATAAGACAACGATAAACACACGCAGATGGTGGTTGAGCCTCCTTGGCAGTTGTGTGATGACCCATTCTGAGGTCTTATTTCCTTCATTTGAAGTGTTCTCAATTTACTGTATTTCTACCACAGAAAGCTATTCATAAGTAGTTCAGAATCTCCTTCATGTTTCCTTGCAGCAGTCTGCCTGCTGATCACAACTGCTCCTGTCACTCTCAACACATTTCTGAGTTGCCCTGTTATATTTTTGATACTGAGTTCTTAAATAAAAACAGTGAAAGCAATACACATAAATCCACTGTTCCAAACTTCTGATGAACTGGTGTTTCCCTTTAAGGTATGTGATTTTCATAATGAGCATCATCCCAAATATCATTGCAGAAGTCTGCTGCATATCAAACACCATCCACTTTTCTTTTTTCCGTTACATCCTCTCACAGTCTCATAAAGCAGAAGTCAACAAACACCTGGATTTATTGAAGGTTTACAATAATGAGCTGCAAAGTTGTTTGTATAAATTCCTTTTTTTTTTTAAAGCCATAAGTAGGTGACTATCTACCAATTCTGCCCATCCATATTCGTGCAATTAGGATTTAATTTTTTTAATTGGCTACACTGTACATCCTCACTTGTTATAGACCCATAGCTCTATTTCAGACCCATGGGAGTATAAATAAATTTGCTTACCAGATATTTGATTTTAAATAAATCAGCTCATTGTAGGAGGAGCAAAATTACACCTCCAGTTAACTTGTATCCATAGTAGGTACTTTATCAGCTAAGTACTCTGTTTTGAAATTTTTACCTTTTCTTTATGAGAGCCTTCTAAACCACAGCAACCAAACCTCACCCCACGCACCAAGGTCAGGAAGCACCTGCTATCTGCACTGCTGGCAGTCAGAAGCCCAGCCAGGCATGAGCAAAGCACACAGTGCAAGTGTTACACTGCTGTTATCCTGATGACCAGAAGGCAAATAAAAACGCTCACATAAACTCATTGCTTTTGTATTCATCCACTTTTTTTTTTTTTTTTTTTTTTGCTTTTAATGCACTTTTTCCCCCATGAATGTGAAGTGACAGACTGCTAACCTTGGGGATAATTGCGCCGTATGGTCATAACATGTTTTAACAGCAATTGTCAGATGTAAAGCCACATTTGTCACACTGCCAAGCCACTGCCTGCACTTTCCGAGCAAAAAATGCCCAAACACAAAGCAAGCTACAATTAAACACGCTCGTCTACAAATGTTTGGTTTTAAAGTTACTGTGGAAAAAAAAAAAAAGGTTGATTATCAAACACAAGAATTGTAACATCAGTATAGCACGGATGTTGACTTGACTTTGCAGAATTCAGCAAGGCTTCTACATATGAGATTGCTGAAGCAATCACAGGAAATGCACCAGAAAGGCAGACTGCGAATAGAGCACGATTTCCTGGGATGACAGAGGGGAGCACCCAAAAACAGAGAGCTGAAGAGTGGGAGGCAGCAACAGAGAACCTGAAAGCACGAATCGTGTCTTGAGATTTCCAGAAGCAGGTATCTTCCTGCACAGAACGCATTCCTGTCTCCAACCCAGCTGCAGCTATCTGTACTGAAGCCTCTCTCCCTCAAAAAAAAAAAAAAAAAAAAAAAACCAAAAAAAAAAAAAAAAGCAAGAAATGTATGCCTCCATTCCAGTTTAAAAAAAAAAAAAAGAAAGACCATTAGTTTGTTCTTGCACCAGTACTGGGGTCAGTTTTCTATTTCATCCTCCATCCTGTATGTCTGGATCTGAAAAAAACAAAAAAATTAAAAAAAAAAAAAAAAGAATCAGGGTTCTTCTCTTCCTCAAGAGGCCACCTGAGATGTGCCCAGGCTCTGTGACCACAGCTCTGTAGTTCTGCCTGTCCTGTGTCACGCTTCAGTTTCTGTTTTAAACTGTACTTTCATAAACACTATTTTAATCCACACCTCTTTAATATCACCTTTACTTTTGTGGACTTACATGTTTAGAATACTGTTCACTTTTCTGTCTGGGCATGGTTTAAGTCTTAAATACCATAAGGTTTGTGATTTAATACAATTCTTCATTAACATACAAAGATTACATCTGTGCAGCAATGTATTTGTTTTCTTAGCAAGAAAACAGTGAAACAAGCGGTGTGTTACATTTTCAAGAAAAGATTAAAAGTCTGATGAGATCTTTGAGCACTGCTACATAAAACGTTTTATCTGACTAACCTACAACCTGCCCAGGAAAGCATACGTCAGCATAAAACCAAGCACATGAAGTTTGCAAGTGACTCAAAGGACTCTTGGAGCTGAGGAAAGACATTATATTATTATTCTAGTCTAAATAAAGAGCCAGCTTCAGTCCTAACTGCAAATTGATTGCTGCTGCTTTGTAATTAGAGATTTTCCACAGGCTCTAAAAAAAGTCTCCTCTTGTAACATGATGGAAAGCACAGCCATGACAGCAGAGCAGCAAGGTTCTAGTCTGCAGCAAGCGAGGATCTGCTCTAACGCAACAGCCATGAGCACAGAAATAAAGCACAAAACTTGCTTACTTGTAGAAGGCCTCAGACATGCAGGAATTTCAAGGGAGACCCCCTCACCTCCACTGCCAGCCCTGAGGGGGGAAAACAACCAAGTACTGGGGAACGTAGTGGGAGTTAACAGCCCTTTACACGGAGCAGAGGTTCGGAGCACGTGCCGCTCGGCAGGCAGGGAGGCGGGCAGGGCCGGCCCGCCATCAGCCCGCTGAGCCTGCACAATACTTCCTGCCAGAGACCCAGAAAGTTCTGTGTCTTTAACGAAGGTCGGAGACAAGTTTCTCTGTCCTTCACCCACCTGAATTCTGGGGTGCTCCTGAGGAGCTCCCTTAATTTACAGCCGACCGGGAAGCGGCTCTGAAGTCCCTCAGCACTACGGAGCCCTTCCCGAGCCATGCCGAGCGGCCGGGCACGCGCTGAGGTGCGGCTCCATGCGCGGGAACGCGGGCCGGGCTTCAGTCCGCCTTAGTTGTTTAAGGAACGTAAGTAAGTAGTAACTAAACATAAATAATTCGTATTACAAACTCGAACGACTCCCAGGTCTCACATCTGCAGTCAGTACACCGACCTCATTGTAAGAGAAAGCAAGGGGCTCGGCTCACCTCACTGGGAGCGCCCGGGGGCGGTTTGAGGACAGCTGAGTCCCCGCCCCACCTCATTTTCCACACCGGCGGCTCTCGGGGTCCTCCTGCCTGCGCCGAGCAGGGCAGGACGCGGGGCACCGGCACCGCCGCTCCGCGTGAGGGGGCCGCGCTCCAGGCGGGAGGAACGCGCCCTCCGCCCGGCAGAGGGCGCCGCCGAGCGCCGCTCGCCTTGCAGCTCCGGGCGCGGGCGCTGGGCTCGCGCGCAGGCGCTGCCGCAACGGTTGCGGGGCGGCGATGGCGGCGCTGCTGGAGCACGAGAGCCAGATCTTCCTGGACCTGTTCCATCAGGACGGGCTCGTGGTCTGCGCCCGCGGGCTCGGCATCGATCGCTTGCTGCTGCGCTTCCTCCGCCTTTACTGCGAGCCCGCCAGCCTGGTGCTGGTGCTGAATACGAGCGCCGCCGAGGAGGTAAGCGCGACTCCGTGCGTTCCGCAGGGAGCGGGGCGGGCCGGAACCGGCAGGGGCTGCGGACTTCGAGGTGAAGTTCGGCGCCGTGGCCGCCCTGCCGTAGCTGCCTTTGGCAGCGGCGTTCCCTTCCCGATTCTTACCGCCTGTAAGGCGGTATTAAAATCGCCCGTGCTCTTCAGAAGTGCTGTAAGTACTGTAAAGACGCAGGGGAGAACTGGCTGCCAAAAGTTCCAGAGCGCCGACGTGCCGCGGGTCGCATTTACGGCCCGTGTGTCTGCTACTGCGAATGTGCGGGGCTGTCACCCGAACAAGGCTGGTGCTTAACCGCTATAGCCACAAGAAACGGAATCACAGCTCTCTGTGGGTAGCATCTCACGCTGCCGTGTTTTCAATTGGTTTGGGGCCGTTTTTCCAAATAAATGGAACGTGTGTAATTGAGATTCTCTTCACATCTGTAATGAAGTTCTGTGTTCTCACTGTGCCTGCTGTAGGAGTACTTCATTGACCAGCTGCGGTCGGATGGAGTTGTGCACCTTCCTCGGCGCGTCACCAACGAGATCCCCAGCAGTGCCCGCTATGAGTTCTACACGCAAGGGGGGGTTCTCTTTGCAACCAGCAGAATCCTCGTGGTCGACTTCCTTACCGACAGAATTCCTGCAAACCTCATCACTGGTGAGAGCTTACTGAAATAAATGGATGACTGTTCTGTTGAAAAATACATAAAGCTTAACTCTGTATAGAGTCCTACTAATGGTGTTCAGGTTAAAGAATTATTTCTTTAAGAAGGCTTAGGTGAAAGGCACAAATATGTAGCTCCTTCCTTTTTTCTTTTAATGGTTGTCACAGAATCACAGGGGCTGGAGGAGATTTCAAGAGATCATGGAGTCCAATCCCCTGCTAAAGCAGGTCCTTGCAAGAGGTCACACTTGTTTGCTTTGTTTAATCACACACCACTCACATTCCTTTTAGATAGTGGATAATGCATCCGTATGGATTTTGATATCAGTAACCACTTGGAAAACAATCACTGGTTAAATTGCCATTGATGTAAGAAACAGAAGCATTCACACTGCCTGCATCGCTTCCCAAGTAGAAAAATTGTCTGCGCCTGGTGAAATAGCATCTAGAATACTCTCAGAACACAGCCTGTGATTGAAACTGATTGCTAGTGTGTGTGGTTGATAAGCATGCAGTTTTTTGCTTCAGTGAAGTCCTCATGACAACTTTTCCCATCAAGTAAAATAACAGTACCTAACTAATGTTCCTCTTGTAACACCTTACATGCTTTCTATTATTAAATAACAATGTTCTAAAGATTTTTAGAAATACCTTGAGACCTCCTGTTGTTGTATAGAACTTGTGCATGCTTGTTTTCCCATGTTCTGTTCCCTTTCTTTCCCTGCTTGTCTTTGTATTCTTGTGTAAGGTGGAAGACCTCTTAAAGCCCACAGAGCTAGTAAAACAATATTAAGAGCCAGGTATACAGGAATATTTCAGTGTTATCGAATGTTAACATTTTAATAATGGCTGAATATGACTGAGTATTGAATGCTAATATGTGTGTAAGTTTTTGCTTCAGAAATTCTCATTTAGTCAGTGTATGAGATGTTCTAATCTGTGAAACTTTTTAAACAGTTTTCATGCTACAGCCAGAGGACACCACGTTCTGTTCTGTTATTTCTAGGTTAAAAAAAAAAAAAAAGTAAAGTTTTGAGACACCCTACTTTGGGTTCTGTGTGGATGAAAAGAAGAAACACATTAGAGACTTAAAAAATCAAGAGCCTCCTGACCTGAAATGACCTGTGGATGCCCCGTCCCTGGAGGTGTTCAAGGCCAGGTTGGATGAGGCTCTGGGCAGCCTGGTCTAATATTAAATGTGGAGGTTGGTGGCCCTGCATCTAGCAGGGGGGTTGGAGATTCGTGATCCTTGATGTCCCTTCCAACCCTGGCCATTCTGTGACCTAGAGTTGTCGCACTCCCCGTAGTGCCACCAGAGGTCAGTGTGACAGCAGCTTTAGCTGAAACGTGCTTCTGTCAGAAACATACCGCCTGTATGTCAGACGCTGCAAAGTCAGCAGGAATTTGTTTCTTGGGCGATTAACGTAGGAAAAAAAATACAGTAAAGTGTTTCAAAGAGATGCGGCATGTCAAAATGAATGAAGAAAGTTGTTATAAAAGTTAGACTCATTTTAAGTCTGTCAGCTTACTGAGGCGTGCAATGAGAGCTTTACTGTTTGATGTCTTTAGCTTCCATTTTAGGAAGATGTTTATTATTCCAATGGAAGCTGTGAACAGATAAGAAATATCAGGTAGGCCTCTCCTCACAGGGGGAGAGTGGGAAAAACACAGCATGCTGTAAGTCTTGGGTTTAACAAGTCTTGGCTGACTGAAATATAAATCTCAAAAGTGTTTGCCTGAAAGGCTTAAGGCAGTTTCACTATCATTTCATTTCTCTGTGCTAAAATGCATATGTTACTTATTTCCCAATGCTCATAGCCCTGAATAAAGTTGCTGGCGTAGCCGTTGAATTGGAAATCCTTTCTGTCCACAATTGTGAATATCAATATCAGAAGGATGGGAAATAGCACAGAAAATGTTTTCAAAAGTTCTTTGAGAATAGTTCAAGTTTTTTGATAATCAAAGAAACATATTCAACAAGTCTATGATTACAGAACTTCTGTAATAAAAGAGTTCAGATATCAAACTTGCTCTGTGGTGATACTGCGTTACATCTTGCATTCAGTCTTCCTCCCTTTGAAAGTCCCAAGTCCAAGTTTTGTTTGAAGAATGAAGCACTGTGGAAGCTACTGAGTCCTGCTACTTGAGCATAGGATTTTTTTGCTAAGGATCATCATTAACCCAGCTCTGTAACTGGGAGGCTCTGTGGTACTGAAAACGAGGAGTTGCTAGGTTTCAGGAGAGGGACTGACTTTTTTATGCAGGCGAGCAGCGATAGGACAAAGGGGAACAGCTTTAAACTGAAAGAGGAGAGATTTTGCTTACATGTCAGCAGGAAATTTTCAGTCAGAGGGCGGTGAGCTGCTGGCACAGGCTGCCCAAAGAAGCTATGGATCCCCAGCCCTGGAGGTGTTTGAGGCCAGGCGGGATGGGCCCTGGGCAGCCTGAGCTGGTGGGGGGCAGAACTGCCCATGGCCAGGGGGCTGCAGTTTGATGATCTTTGAGGTCATTTCTAACCCAAGCTATTTTATGAACTCCTGTAAGTTTGTTTGACATCATTTTAGAAGACTGAAATTGTACTTTAACAGAAGCAGAACAGTAAGACAAACTTGAGGAAAATATATAACTTATTCAGTCTTTCTTTACTATTTTTTAACTTGAACACCATTTATTTTCCCAGGTGTCTTGGTATACAAAGCACATAGAATCATTGAGTCTTGTCAGGAATCATTTATACTGCGACTTTATCGCCAAAAAAACAAGGAAGGCTTCATTAAAGCTTTTACAGATAATGCGGTTGCATTTAACACTGGTTTTTGCCAAGTGGAAAGAGTGATGAGAAACCTTTTTGTCAGGAAACTTTACCTGTGGCCAAGGTAAGGTACCTCTTTACTACACTGAACTTAAAATTACCGTGATTGCTACCATGGACTTCTAACAGAATGAATTTTATGTAGTCACACTGCTAATCTGTATTTGTATTCACAAGCTCATTTCACTCATTTATTGGCAGAAGTTATATTAAAGATGTTAAATTTCTCGAGGTATTTTTGAGAATAGACTCAAGTTAAATCTATAAGAAGCAGAACCTTACAGTATAACCATCCTTCTAGCCAGTAGAAATCATAGTAGATAGTGATATTTATAATAGTTTAAGAAAAGTGTAATTTGTTGAAGGTCGTCTTGAAGCCATGAAGGAACAGGAATACTGTCTTGCAATGCTGCCATGCACAAGAGGATTTGTTTCCAATCGTGAAGAAGCTCCATGATTATCTCTGTGTTTTATTGGTTTGTGTTTGATCAGTTGTTGGTTGTTTTTTTTTGTAATCTTCCTCTATACGTATGTAATCTATGAGGAAGATTTCTAGATAACTGTTAGAAACTAAGTTGCCAAGCCTGTGGCATGCATTCAGTCTTTCAGGAGCAGTAGCGCAGACGGAGTTGGTCAGTTCAGCTGATCAGCCATCAGTGCCTTGGGCAGGGGGTATGCATAACTGCTCCTTCTGTCCAGTCTAGAATGTGTTTCACACCATGTTCTCGTGCTCTGCACTGTAAACTCAGAATTTTAAGTTTTCCTTTTAGCATTACAGAGAAATAGAAATGGACATAGCCAGGGTAGGAAATGTTGATCACAAACTCTGAATTTCTTCCTTGGCTTCTGAGCTATGGAGAGACCTGAGGGTAGTAGTGTTCTTCTCTGTAGTCTTCTGTTAAAATCAGCTAGCACCCACATAGCAATGGCTTCACTGTTACAACACAGCCCCTATAGCCAAGGGCCTGCTGCTTATTATTTGAAGCTAAGGATATCACAGTGTTTGCCAGCGGATCCATGTGAGTCCAAAGGGTTTATGAGACCATTACAGTTTCCTCTTTATGACATCTTTTGTTTTTACTTTAGGATTTGTTACCTGCAGTAATGATGTGGAATCTAGTGCAGTAATTCTCTGGGGATCAGTCACCAGTGCTGTGGGCTCATCTGATGAGGATGAAAACAAGTTGTAGTTGGGGAATCATCAGGTGGTTTATGAGACTATTCATCAAGACTGTAGTCTTTGCCTCTGTAGAGTTATGATTTGCATTTAGCTTGTTTACACTTAAGTCAGTGGTAACTTTTATTTGTATGAACTTTTTTGAATTATGGTGTCAAGCATTTATGTAAATATTAATAAGCTGTTTTCCTTGTAGATTTCATATAGCAGTGAACTCATTTTTAGAGAAGCATAAACCTGAAGTGGTGGAAATACACGTGTCAATGACCCCTAGTATGCTTGCTATCCAGACCTCAATCCTGGACATTTTGAATGCGTGTCTGAGAGAACTGAAGCGTTACAATCCAGCTCTTGAAGTAGAAGATCTATCTTTAGAAAATGCTCTTGGTAAAGCTTTTGACAAGGTAATCATTTTGATTGTTTTGCTACGTCTTGTAAAGGGATTCCTTTTAAATCCTCAAACAGTTTGGTGTGCAAACAAAAACATTGTAAAATAATGAAATTACCAGCAGGTGATGTTACAGTTTGCCAGTAGGATTTTTGGTGAATTGTCCTCATAGTTCTTACTTCATTTGGTAAGTTCCTACATCAAAAACATTCTGATTGATGCTATAATAATAGAGGTGAGTATGCCGTATTCTCACCTTCTTTCCGTGCCCAATTTTTCTCTTGAATTTCCTACCAGCATTTTCTATTTTCTTTATTAGATGAAGCATGATCTATAACAGATAACATGCACATGCATGCAGCTGTTGTATTTTTAACCGTCGTATATTTGAATTAACTGTGTGTGTGATGGCGTTATTGGCAGGTCTGCATACTTATGTATACTTTCTGTAGGGTAAAATCATACATTTCAACATTTGCCTATTAACTGTAATCTCATTTTGACACGAGATGTTGTGTACTTTAGAAAATCTGAAGGCATTTCTGCATTGTATTCATCTTCTGTTAAAAATTAAATGACATTATAATGACTTCTACTTTACCTAAACAATCTTAAATACTACGGGCAGAGGCCAATGAAATATATATTTATGCATATGTATATAGAATATTAAATATAAATATAGAATATGTATATTATATTTTATATATATTTGAATACATATATATTAATATTTATAGTACCAAATTTTAAATACGGGAAAGAAGATATGTACTGAGCACATTAAATTATATATAACTGCTAATTGTTAAACAGCCGAAGTTTTTTGAATTTTTGAATTTTTTATGTAAAAAAAAAAAAATCTATATTACAGGTGTTTGGTTTTTTTTTAAAGGCATTCCTACCTTGATTAGTATAGTAGATATTTGATGTCTTGAACTTTCCAATTTGTATTTCTAGACAATACGTCACTATTTAGATCCTCTTTGGCATCAGCTCGGAGCTAAGACAAAATCTTTGGTCCAGGATTTGAAGATTCTGCGTACTTTGCTACAGTATCTAACTCAGTATGATTGTGTCACTTTCCTTAATCTTCTGGAGTCACTGAAAGCAAGTGAAAAAGCTTTTGGTGAGAATTCAGGTAAGCACTGAATACAAGTTAGTGCATGAGGTAGTGAGCTGCTGATTCTTCTAATCAACATTCCCAAACATACGAAGGTATCCAGTTAGGTTTTATATAACTGGCCATAAGGACGTAGGTTTTTATTGACGCATAATGCTTTCATCTGCCCACACAACTGCTGTTACTTAAGTGTGAGACTTGTATTGTATTTCAGCCTTTTGTTCAGCTAGTAGTTAGTGAGCAGGTAGTGCAGGTTGTGCAGCTAATCCAGATAAGAGACGTGGGCTCTTGGAAAGGTCTGAAGCATGTACATTTCATATGTCATTTCCTTTTGTCTTTAGGTTGGCTGTTTCTTGACTCCAGTACTTCCATGTTTGTAAATGCTCGAGCCAGAGTTTATCGCATTGCAGATGAGAAACTGAATCAGAAAGGCAAAGTCTCTGAAAACAGAGATGTAAAGAAGGAAAATGGTACTCATCATTCCTAATTTTAAATTGGAGAGTGTCACATGATTTTGAACAGTCTGCATATTCTTACTTGTGCTGTGGTTATCAATACATGGGTCTTACACAGCTCTAGGCTAAATCAGCAACGTAAGACATCAAGGCACAATCTTTGCTCAAAAAGTATGTAATAAAAGCCAGAAAGATTCTTCTCACCTTACTCGCCTAATCATTAGGAGAGCTTGTATGGGATTGTTCTTGAATTGCATAAGTATTTAATTTGATCTTCTTCATTTCATTTGAAGGGATGAGAAGCTGCCATTATTTTAATTTAAAATACATAGATACATATTCAAGAATTTCAGAATTGAAGGACAAGTGAACACTTCAACTTTTTGTTTCATTAAAGCATTTTTCCCTATTTTAAATGTTAATAATTTTAATGAGTGTTCTTGAGCCCCACCAGTATAACAAGTTGCATATGTAGGCTATTGATTATTGTGCTTGCCAACAGCTATCATGCTATGACATTGAACCATTAATTTAAAGTTATGAAGAGTATTTTGTCTTGTAAGAGCTGCTATGTTCAATTGTGTTTTGTTTCAGAACTGAAAAGGGAATTGGTTCTAGAAAGTAACCCAAAATGGGAAGCTTTGAGAGAGGTATTGAATGAGATTGAAAATGAGAATAAGAACAGTGAAGACCTCGGTGGTCCAGGTGAGAGGATATTAAATTATTTTAATAGTTTTAAATATAGTAATTTGTGAACTTAAGACTAAGTGTTTATGTAGAAGTATTTGGTTGTAAAGCTACTACAAAAACTTTACACATTAAAATGTGACTTTTCCCAGAACAGAATCAAACCAAAAGCTGAAGGTGGCCACCAGTGGTTTGTGTTTGTGCTTCCATTTGATGGAACCAGATGACTTCTCTACCACTGTAACCTTGGGCTGGCACCTAATCTCCATAACAATTCCATAGTTGTCTTGCTGTTATCTCTTACCCAGTGTGTTTCTAACTCCTTTTCTGCTTTTCCTGTTACAGGATTTTTTTAATCCCCTTAAATTTCACCAAGTTTTATTTTAGGAAATTGTGAGGATAAAAAAGTGCTCTTTTCTCCCACCCACAGTGTTCTGGCTGTGAATAAGAACTGGCTCTCTCACCTAGTGCTGTAGGAGTTTATCTGAGTCAGCTAGCAGAGAATTGTTATTTAGGGCCCACAGCTGTCAGTAATACTGTGTGAAACATGTATTTTTTAGAATCCGTGACAAAGATGACAGAGGCTGAAAACTAGAGCAGTCCCAATTAAATGGTCTTATTCTGCATTAAAAAAGAATTTGTTTATTTATTTATTTATTTTACATAAAAGTTGTCTGCTTCAGTATATAGTACCTCTGCTTTCTTTCAAATGATTAAAAGAAAAGAACTGATTTAGGTGGTGTGAGAATAAGGAATGCTGAACTTCCATTAACCTTCTCTGATCTAGTTTGGTACAAAATGTGGTGTAATTCAGACTTCCTGTAAGTCCACAGCAACTGTGACCACCAAGTGTAAAGGCATTTGGCAGGCATGCTTCTAGGATCATTAAAAATACTTTATTTGCTCAAGATGTCTTGTGGCTGGGTAAAAGGAATTACGGTGTATTACAACACTACAAAATTGCAAACATGATGTTGTTTCTTGACTGCAGGGCAAGTTCTTATTTGTGCCAGTGATGACCGAGCTTGTGCACAGCTCAGGGAATACATAACCGATGGGGCAGAAGCCTTTTTAATGAGACTGTATAATAAAACACTTGGAAAGGATGAGAAAGCTGGAGAAGTGTGGATTAAGGACAGAAAAGTGGTCAAGTCCAAAGGAAATGCCAGACCAGACATGGGACCTCAAGCCAAAAAAGCCAAACTCCCTACTTGTTCAAAACAAAACAAACACAAAAAGCAGCATGACCAAACTATAGTCCAAATGATAGGGAAAACTGAGGAGGAAAACAGAGAGGAGTTGGATGTGGAGGACAACAAGGAATTAAATGGAAGCCAAGAAGGCAGTGTTGAAGAGACCATTCCTGAAGATTTCCCTGTGAACTTACCCTCAGATTCTTACTATGGTATTTTCAAAAACCCACTCACAATTATTCATCCGCTGCAGGGCTGCAGTGATCCCTATGCTCTCACTCGAGTGCTGCATGAAGTAGAGCCAAGATATGTTGTACTGTATGATGCAGAACTAACTTTTGTTCGGCAGCTGGAAATCTACAAGGCAAGCAGACCCGGGAAGCCTCTGAGGCAAGTTGACTTGGTGCTAGTCAAGAACGTAGTTGGTCAAATTTTTATCTTAAAAGAAAAATAAAATCTATTGCACGCTTCTGGCAATCCACTCTGGTTGAACCCCAAAGTTTCAGTAAGAACAGATGATGTTGATAAATGAGGGAAAATGGGATATACATTTTTCAGACAGTTACTAATCTTAAATGTCATCTTTTTTTCCCTCCAAACCTGTAGGGTTTATTTCCTCATCTATGGAAGCTCAACAGAAGAACAGCGCTATCTCACAGCCCTGAGAAAAGAGAAGGAGGCCTTTGAAAAACTAATTCGGTAACAATTAGTTTAATATCTACATTACTAACTTTTCACATCGTTTCCTTACGTGCTTGTATTTTAAATGGTGAAGTTTTTAACCATGAGAAGACTTTAAATAAGCTACTCAACACAACTGGTATTTTTACTTAATTGTCTATGAATTTCACATTGGAAACTGTTTTTTTGTCTGCAGCTAACACTCTTGTAAGATATTTCTAAGGTTTTCATAACTTAAGTAGTATTCAGGAACAAAACAGTAATTTTCTTTGACGTTGACTTCTCACCAGCTTATACTTCTACTAATTAGTTCTTTTGTTTCATATGCTCTAAAAAGTTCTAAAAATAAAAAGATACTTGGAAGTGCTAAAAATTGAGAATAAAAGTCTAGAATCTGGATTGCAGGTTTTCAATTAGCATTCAGCTCTACGTAATTTTGCATCTTGGATGCAATATTATGTACTGAACAATATTATGCTGAACAATACTAATGTATATTAATCTATTGACATTTAACTGCAGTTTTTAGTGATTCTTGGTTTATGAATCCTTAGAGAAAGGGCCAGTATGGTTGTTCCTGAAGAAAGAGAAGGAAGAGATGAGACAAACCTAGACCTAGTAAGAGATGTTAAGCCTGCCTCTGCTTCCACTGACACACGCAAAGCAGGTGAGCAGTTCCCAAAGTTAAGCTGTGAAAAAGACCTGTAGCCTTCCGTGGTTGAACATCATCCAAACATGTGGGTGGGTGACTGAGGAACACCGATTCTGCAGTCCTGATGGGGAACAAATAGTGTCTGCCTGCCCTAGTCCATCTCTCAGTCTTGTCTGTGAAAGAACAATGAATTACGTTTTCCTTTGAAAAGAAGCTATAGCTTAATTAGTGTTTTACCATCAAGATGAGATAACATCTGGACTATTTCTGGACTGCCTGTGGATTATGAGACCGGCATTGTCTGTAGTGAGGTGGAGAGAAATAAAAACAGTGCTTCCATTATGGAATGCGCTTCAGAGAAGGTAGAGTTGGAGGTCATGAGTACAGGTTAACTATTTGTTTTGCTCTTCAGGTGGACAGGCACAGACATCTGCCCAACAGACTGTAATAGTGGACATGCGGGAATTTCGTAGTGAGCTTCCTTCGCTGATTCATCGTCGTGGCATTGACATTGAGCCTGTTACTTTGGAAGTTGGAGATTACATTTTAACTCCTGATATCTGTGTCGAGCGGAAAAGTATCAGCGATCTCATTGGTTCCTTAAATAATGGAAGATTGTACACGCAGTGCATTTCTATGTCACGTTACTATAAGCGGCCAATTCTTCTGATTGAATTTGATCCTAACAAACCTTTCTCCTTGATTCCACAAGGGTCCCTGCGCCAGGAGATTTCCAGTAGTGATGTTACTTCTAAACTGACCCTTCTCACACTCCATTTCCCCAAGTTACGTATCCTGTGGTGCCCCTCACCCCACGCTACTGCTGAACTGTTTGAAGAGTTAAAACAAAACCGCCCACAGCCTGACGCAGAAACTGCAATGGCGGTCACAGCAGATTCTGAAACTCTTCCTGAGTCAGACAAGTATAACCCTGGTCCTCAGGACTTCCTATTAAAAATGCCAGGTGTTAATGCAAAAAACTGCCACGCCTTAATGAACCATGTGAAAAGCATTGCTGAGCTGGTGACACTGTCAAAGGACAAACTCTGTGAAATTTTGGGCAATGCTGCCAATGCCACACAACTCTTTGACTTTATTCACATGACCTACAAGGAGGCAATATCTAAAGAAAAAAACACAAGATGACTAATGGGACTGACCAGCGTATGTTGTAGATAAGCTTTTCTTGCAGGGTCCTGTGGCAAGGTACATGAAATGTTTTAAGAAATGCCCTCTAAAATAAGCAGCTGTTTCCTGCTAATGCTGTTCCATCAGGTTTAATATCTGAGCTAGTTATTACTGAAGGCAGGTTTCATGAGGAAAATTTTTAATCCAGAAATGCAAATGATTTTTATTTCTATAGCACTTTAACAAATTTTATAATAACACCAAATGAACTGAATTCTTCATCAAACCCATTAAAGGTAAATGCTAAGTCTTACTGATAGAGATGTTTCCTTTTGAAAGGTATGTCTTCTTAAAGCTAAAAGCTCTTTCACCTCATTTACTTGAAAGTAAAATACAGGTTTACCATTGGGACTATTCTTTTAGGACAGAGGTGTCTTCTCTCATATAATGTGATGGCTTTCTAGGTAAGGCTTTCCAGAAGTATTAACGGTTCTTCCAATATTGTTGTCTTTCCATATCCTACTGCACTTGTATTTTTATGTCTTAAGTAGAACGTCTGTCAGTGAATTCAGTAAAGTTGGTGTTACCTAGAAAATATCTTAGCATTTGGTGCAGCATAAAGCAGAGAGGAAATAGGATTATTTTGATAGTTTATGAATGCTTACGTTGTTAAAAAACACTTGGCTTTGATGTGACAGCCGTGCAGCAAACTGCAATTGCCAAAAAGATTGATCATTACCAATCTCTCACTACATACTAATGTATTCACATTAGCTGTTTACAAACTATTACCTGTAAAGACTTGCATGTGTATACTTTAAAATTTTAATGACAGATTTATGTGCTCTCATAATTAAACAAGAAGTTATTAGTTTTCTGTTCGGGCTCAGTAAAGACCATATGTGCAATTTCAGATTTAATGGTTTGCTGTGCATTTGAAATATAAGTTACTAACTTGTTAATTTACAGTCTGAGCTGTGAGATTTTGAAAATGATCATTTTTTTTCTGCAGATGCAAATTTCACCAATAAGAAGATCCATAACAAAATTAGAATTCATTAATTTAAAAAATAAATTATTCTAACCCTACATACCTCTTGCTTCTGATTTCTCTGTACTGAGATCAGAACATTTTTGGTCTTAGTGTGTAGCTAAGATTAGAATTTCTATTGCTGGACGTGCTGCTTTTTTCACTTGGTATAAAAGTCCTTCCGTCAGGCATTTGGTTATTCAGAGCAATAAGGCCAGAAATGTTCTGCATAGAGAATGCCTGAACAGTGGTGCTAGGATACCAGAAAGCTGAACGACAAATATAATTGTCCTAGATGTGTGTCCTAAGGAACTTGGCTCAAAAAAGTGGATTTGAACATTTGGAAACACGTACTTCACTAAGATCTGAAACAAACTGGGATTTTTGCTGGTTTTGACAGTTCTGACACGCAGGATTCCATGTCAGCTTTGTCAGTATTTGTTTTCCTTAGGTTTGTGTAAGGTGAAAATAAAGGTTATGTGAAGATGTTGTAATGCCTTTGCTGCATTATATGCTAGATCAAAGTCAGTCATGCAGTGCAATCAAATAATATATGTATATATTATTTAATCAATGTTGTTTTAGCAGAATTTTTGTAACTATTTTCTAGTGTTTTCTATTCAGTGTTTTTCTTTAATATACACTGCAGTTACTGTTGTGTGGCTTTCCTTCTTTTGTCTGGATATCTTTACGAGGTTTGGTTACAGTCTAGGTTATAATAATCTCTGAATGCATGTTAGTAGTTTGTCCTTCTGAAGCAATAGTAACTATTAAGAAAGGTGGGAGATGTCTCACGTCGTGAAACCACCTGAAGTTGAAATAACAAAGCCAAGGCGTCACACTTCACCTACGTGCAGCAAAAAAAAAAACATGGGAAAATGAAGAAAGTCCTTTGGATGCATTCTCTGACCTTGCCGTGTTCTTTAGCTTTCTTTCACCAAAAGTAATGAATTTTCTGTATCTTGTCATTGCTTGACTCTTAATTTTGTGCTTTTTTATTTAAAAATAAAAGTCAATATGTGAAATCTTTAGCTTCTATATGCTTTGTGGATGAGTATGTTACGTTACCAGAGTGCTTGTTTTTACACTTTGTCCCAGGCTTTGCTAGCTTGGTGTTTCTTCTAGAATAACAACAAAACCAGAATCTCCTTGTAACAAAGGCAGCTTCTATTGCCAAAGGTTATTTTGCACAGGGTAGGTTACATCGTAGTTTCTGTGTCTAAGTTATCTGGATCCGTTCCCACTTGTGGTGACAGTTGCAATTCTTAGCTACAAAAGCCAAGGAAGCATCTCACTTGCCCCTGTTGTCTCGGCAGTTCCTGAACCACAGCAAAATAAATCTTCAAAAAGACCTTTTCTGTATTTCTAGTGCCAGCTATATTAACTGCTTTCAAATTTATGTTTGTTGTGGGGGTGTTTGTTTGCTCAAGATAAAAATTGGTAAAAGTTTTAATCCAAAACCTGAATCTTGGATTCTAACCAGACTGGGGGGAGCACTCTCAGTTAGGAAAGACAATTATCACATTTTTTCAAAGGAAATGAACAGGAACTTTCCAGCTTCCTAACTTCCCCAAACCAAGAATAGTTAAGAAGTAATATTTATTTAAAAAATTTCAACCTGGAGTACAAGTAATTTCCTATAGAAAATCAAACCTAGAAAGAAAAGCTACCTTGTGCTCTTAGAAGTCTTGCAAAAAGACATGAAAAGTCAAACCAGGTGATCAGGGTGTGAGAAGTCACAGAGGGGGAATTAAGGCAAGAGTTGGTAAGTGGTGCTCACTGAGACTGAGGTACGAGCTTCATGAAGGGCCACATACAGAACAACAGAATGGCATGGGTTGGAAAGGACCCCAGGGATCACCATGTTCCAATCCCCCTGCCACAGGCAGGCAGCCACCAGATCTGGCACTACACCAGGCTGCCCAGGGCCCCATCCAGCCTGGCCTTCCTCGAACACCTCCAGGGACGGAGCGCCCCCAGCCTCTCTGGGCAGCCTGTTCCAGCACCCCACCTTCTGTGTAAAGAAATTCCCCAGTATCCAATCTAAACCTTCCCTCCTTGAGCTTAAAACCATTCCCCCTTGGCCTACCACTGTCTACCCACGTAAAAAGTTGATTCCCTTCCTGTAAGTCCAGTTCCTTCAGCCTATCTTCATAGGAAATGTGCTCCAGCTCTCTGATCATCTTCAGGACTCTCCTCTGGATTCCCTTCAACAGCTCCACACACATTTAAACCTTGGTCCATAAGGACAAATACACATTGTGTGCAGCATTATGGGAGAGAGAGCTGAAATCTGAGCTGGAGCTCTCCAGCTGAATCACAGCTGCAGCAGCACAAGTATTGCTGATGATAAAACTAGGTTGCACAACTCAACCAGCCACATAGTTCTCATCCCAAGCAGAAAAGGGACATGAAAAGGATGGTGCTTAAAAGGTAGGAGGAAGAACATGAATAATTACTTTTCAGGGAGCGCAAAACGACGTGACCACCTTCAGATTTCCCCCATTTGTTGCTAAGCAGCATACTTTAGTCACAAGCTCTGACTTACAAAATGAATGGCAGCCTCCCCACATTTTGCTATTTTTACATTTTGAACAGTTCTTCTTCCAAGCTTTCATTATAGCAAACAAAAATGCTTGAACAAAAAAAGATGGCCAAGAGATATTTGAACCCCTGGGGAAAAAGTCTTCATTGCTACCTGGGACGAGCAGGTCATGGACTCCCCAGTCTCCAGCAAGGAATTAAGGAGAACCTTCATCTCCTACTTAACATAAGAAGTGCTTCTTGCTTCTCAGGACAGAGCTTTACACAAGACAGAACTCACGTGATGTAAAAGGTGAGAATATCATACAGTTAGTTTTGTAAATTCATCATCAGTTTGCAATTTGCACAAACAAATCCCAAGTTTTTTCCTCTGGTGGTGGTGAATTAATTGTATTAATTCTTTCAGTGTGTATCAAGGATGTCTTCCCAGTGAACAGACATGCACTTGGTGCTCTGGGCATCCTAGCAGAAATTAAAATTAAATCAACTCTGTGCAAGAAATTCTCATTTAATTAGCCATAAGCAGCCACAAGTGCTCCAAGACTGAATGCCAAACTTCCACATAGCAGACATCCTCTCGCCAAATGCTTTGGTGCACTAACAGAAATTTCAGCAAATTCTGATTCTCAAAGAGCTGGGGAAGCAATCAATAAGGAGTTCAGAATCTTTCATAAACTGTTACCCATTAAGCTCTCCTATTTCTGCAGCTTAAGCACACTGCGTTTGCAACTCAATTAAACAACAGCAGCGGTCACTTTAAAGTATGAATTTACCATCAGCTCCGTCATCTTTGATACTCAAAAAATGACCAAATTTTGAAGTAAGGTAACGCTGGGAGTCCTGTGGACCATGTGATGTGAGCAGAAGGTGCTTTCTGAAAAGGGGAACAATGTATTCAGTAGTTTCAGCAGGGCTTTTCCTGTATTTCTGAAGAGAGGACAGAACATTTTTGCAAGGTCTGCTAAACTGGCTTCATGGTGACAAACAATATTCCTTCTATCCAGTCCCTTTGCTGGATATCAGTAAAGGAGACAATAAGTATTACCATCAGATGCTTTTCATTGTTTGTTGTCATTGGCAAGAAGACTGAACAGAGATTCTGGAGTTCCCTATGGAAATACAGAATCTACTATCAGCTCAAATTTTGGAGGATACAAAGTGCTTAAAATGATTGAAGTGCAGAGATAAGAGGTATTTGTTAACATATGTCCCAGTTAGAGACCTACCCAAAGAAATGGGAACGAATCCCTTTGGCAGTGAAAATAAGGCAAGCACCTCTGCAGTGCTAATAGAAAGCTTCCCTCGTTTGGACATGATCAAAACTCCTTACAAGCAACTTCTGCAGCCATATCCTGCAATGAACTCTCGGGCTTCACTTGGCTTCCTCTGTGGACTATGTATACTCTATATATATGCTGGAAAAACTGCAATTACTTTCTGACAAAAATACCTGCAGCAATGAAGAAGCATTATAAAATGCTCTTCTCACTAAATGGATCTTAATAACACATAATTAAAATTCTTACAGGCTAATTATTCAGTAAGCCTTAATTGTGAGACAAAAAACTCATACGCTGTGTACTAGTTGGAATCTGAGCAGGAAAAAGAAAAGAGAGAAGTAGTTCATTGGTGTTCCTGGGTAAGGGCAGATTTACAGAAGTACTCTGAAATGCACTTTTTTTTTTATCCCATGCACAGAAATCTGTCTCATGGGCATGAATATATCCATGAAGGCATATTTCCAACACGTTCTACAGTGTATCTAAAGAAGTCTGAACAGATTCAAGACAGTGATTAAAAAAACAAAGAAAATTTTTACGATAAGTATAACTCATCTCTGTAAGGAGGTGCAAAGGTATGACACACTTCATCCGAGAGGGTGCTAATTGTGGTTGGTGAGGAAACTCGAGAATGAAAGCTCGTCTCTGGGGCTGCATAAGTTTGGCTACAATTTAAACAAAGTACTTCAGTTATTTGTGTTAGAAGTTTCAAATACTTGCTAGAGAAGGACGCTACAAATGAGCACTGTAATGCCTGCAGATAGGGATAATGAAAAACAAAAAGCATTTCCTGAATATACACACCAACTTCTTTAAAATTATTTGCTAAAATTTACACTAGTACTGCAAATGAGATTCTACTGAGTGCAATTCCTCCCACATGTGTGCGATTCCTTGGTGTAGTTAACAAACACATCAGAAAAACAGAGTAGACAGCACGGTTCTACGACCAACTACTCCACGCGTTTGTCGCACTTGTTTCTGCTGCAAGTAAACGTGGAGTTCACTGTTACTCTTAGAGGCAAATGCCAAGTTGTGGGACTGAACTTTCCTGCAGCAAGAAGGAAGTGCCACAAATGTTTGTGCCCGAGACAGGAAAGGTGGTGCTCAAAGTCAAGAGCTATTGTGACGAGTTGGACAATTTCCACTAAGATATGGGAGATACCATGCTCAAGAAGTTATTTGATTCTTTAAATGTGTCCTCCTTCCCATGCACTGGCTAGTGTCCAAACACCTTCAAGAAATGAGCATCAGTTGTGTTTAATGTGAACCTTTTAATACATCTTTTTTTTCTAATACTTCCTTTCTTCATGTTTTTAGCACTGCACAGTACTGCTTACCATTAGAAGTCAGTAACTGCACAGTATCAACCACATATTTACCATTCTAATAATTAATTACAGATGCTTTAAATGCTTGCATGTGCTGAAATAAATAGAATAATCTAAGCTGCATGCAACAATGGAAAGACTTTGCACATCTTGCACAAGTACCTGCTTGTTTCTATATATCACGTGTATTATCTGGGATGAGGTAAAGCATTTTTGAACCAATTACGTAACCTCTATTTTTATACACAAGACAGAAATATGGATAAATGCTGCTATCGCCTGAAATCACAGATAATTTTTTTTTTCCTTTGATTTTGCAATGCAGACTGAACTTTGTCAACTTCATCTCTCCATAGCAAATGGATTGCTTGTGCTTGTTTTGAGGAGAACAAAAAAATATATATTGCCTGCATTGCCGGTTCTAACAGCAGACTCACATCTGAACTGTTTCACTCAGAGGCTGACAGAAGTGAACCTGGAGTGAGCCACAGGTTTCACCGAGATCTTTAATAGTGCACTGTTGCTCCCAGGCCATCGCTGGTGTAAGTTTGTTTCTGAAATTGGTTAAAATCTGATTAAGTAATAATTAAAATACAATTAAGTAACTGTAATTCAGAGGAACGTGTAAGTTACGTGTTCTAGTTTAAAAGCCAAAACAAACCACCCCCCTTCCAACCCACCAATTCAAACAAGCCACGTTTGAAACGTCAGCGCATTCGTCTGCAATGAAGTACACCAGAATGTTTGAAGTTGTATGAAGTCCTACAACTTTTTAATGTACGTGCGGGTTTTGTTTGAAGGCACCAAAAGCCTCAGCAGAGCCGGGGCCCAAACCGGGTTAGATTCCACGAGGCCTCCGCCAGCCGCAGCCTCCCGGCGAGCAGACAGACAGACAGACAGAGACAGACACAAACACACACACACACACACACACACACACCGCCCGGCAGCTCAGCTCTCAGCCGCCGCGATAAAGAGCGCAGGGCGGATCTGGAGCTGCCGAGCACAGCCCCGCAGGCCCCGCTCTACCGAAGGAGCGCCTGCGCTCCCGCACGGGCCGCGCTCCCACCGCCTTCCCCGAGCGGCGCCGCTCCCCTCCCGGCCCCGCGCGCAGCTCGGACGTCCCGACTTCTCAACGCTACGGCCGCGGCTCCGCCCGGCTCCCACACGGCGCGGTCCAAAGCCGCGGCCCGGGGCCCGCCCTCACCTCGGGCGCCCGACGGAGCGCCGCGGCCTCCCGCCTCGGGGCGGAGCTCCGGAGACGGGCGGGGCGGCGCGCGGAGCTTCGGCCGGGTTCCGTGAGAGGGCGCGCGGCGCACGGAAGCGGCGGCCCCGAACGCCGGCCCTTCCCGCCCCCGCACGCGCGAGGCGGCCGCGCGGCGTCAGCGCGCGCTCCCCGCCCCCGCCCGAGGGCCGACCGCCGGGGCCGGTCTCGGAGCTCGCGAGAGGACGGCGCGTCCGCGGCGGCGTCGGGTGAGCGGGTGAGCGAGGGCGGGAGGGCGCGCGAGGGAGCGAGCGGGGGGCGGGCGGCGCCGCGGCCCGGCCGGGCCTCTCCGCGCCTCAAGCGCCGGCTGGCGGGAAGGCCGCGGGTCGGGCGCCGAGGAGAGCGCGAAGAGTGGCGCCGCAGCCCGACGGGCCGCCCGCTCTCCCTGGCCGGAGCCGTCGTAAAGGGCCGAGGCCCGCGGGCCGGCGCTGGCCGCGGGCCCCGAGCGGAGCGCCGTCCTCCCGCCGTTGGAGGGCGGTGTCCCCTCGGCTCGGCTCCTCTGCACCGCTCGGCGCCCGCCCCGCCCCTCCCGCAGGTGGCTTCCCGGCCCTCGGCGTGCCCTGCGGCGGTGCTCCGCGCCCCGGGCCGCCCGTGTGGGACGGCTGCGGATTCGCGCATTTTTAATTCGGTGTAGGACGGAGAAGTGACGGGTGAGGAGCCGGGCGCGGGCCGTCCTTCGGGCTGAAAGACGTCCGCGGGCCCGGCCTTAGCGATTAAGCGGGTTAAATGAAAGGCTTTCGTTCTCGGAGCGCTGAGCGATCCGGTGGCCAGTCCGCTCCTGCGGTCTATTCCCGCACTCGTACGGAAGCCCTTGTATTGGGACTAGTCCTAAAATAAGATTTCAAGTTTGCAGGGGAAAGCTACACCAAGGAGGGACGTCCAGGCAGAGATCCCAGCCCAGTGACAGTCACCCTTAAATGAGGTCTAAGAGAGCTGCAGCCAGGCTGCACCCCTTCCAACTGCACAGCTGCATTGCTCCCACCTGTGCTCCCAGAGCTGACCGGGTCCTTTCCCAGGTGATCAATCAGTGGTTCAGGCCGTGACTCAACAGCTCCCATACATCAGCCTTCAGGATAACTGTGATTTCTGAGCTTTCCTAAATATGGTACACAGTAGGTTTTTGCTGTCATTACATGTGTGTATATGCATACATGTGTATGTGCATTCTGTAATGTGCTAATAAATGATAATTGAAGAAATGTTTCAATTCTCATAGCGTAAAGCCAAAACATGACTGTTACCGGTTTCCTTTTTCTTTAGAGAGGTTCATTTGTATTGGTATCTGTAGGTAAATAAGATATGCTTCTGTCAGTACATGAAGTTACAGTGAATAAATATAACAAGCAGTTGAACTTTGAAGCGTAAAGACATTCCAGCTGTAAAGGATCCTGCAGATAGGACTTGAAGGAGCTAGAACTTGTTTCGTGTATTGCGGTTGGGTTGGAAGGGGTGGGTGTTGCATCTCGACCTCCTTTGCCAGAGGTAACTGGAAAAACAATTAACTGGTATGTTAGAATTTGAACCACAATGTGAAACATGCTGAAGAGTGAAATCAGAACACAGTGAAAGTAGTTTGCCTTAATGATTTTTAACACAGGAACTTTAACATAAAAGTGTAAGAGCTGAGAAAGAAAAACTCGGATTATTATGTTTTAAATTTGAGCGAGATGATATATGTAACTTTTAAGACAATCCTTGTGACATCTTTTGTGATCTTTGTTTTTCTTATCTTTTCCATTTACCAGAAATGTGCTGAAAGCAGACACTACAAGAAGATACTGTAAGAGAAGGATCCAAGGTAAGTGCTGCATCTTAAAACTACTGCAGTTTCTTTAATACAGGTTTTTTAATTAATGAAACTGTGGTATGAAACTTATGTGGTTGTTTGTTTTTTTTTTTTCTTCTTCTTAATGAGCCATGTATTATATATTAGTCATTATTATATATTTTATATATACCACATGTAGGATTATTTTATAATCCTGGTGAAGTTGATGGTTTTTCATATAAAAATGTGTGGTTTTTTTGTATAAAAATGTTTTTTCTCATGCAAAAAAAAAGGAATTTGGGGATACGGTTAAGTCATGTATTCTCTTTTTTTGAGGATTGTCATGTTTACAAGCCTTTGCAGATTTTGGAAGACTGTTTCTAAATGTTAGCAGCATTTTGTTTATATTGAACAGCTACTTGGCAGTGACTCAGGTTACTTTATCAGCAGAGCACGTTACAGCACGGCACTTCCAGACTGCTGCCATACCAGCACGTTGTGATTAAATAGGTCCTGTTGTAGATGAAGATGGGAAGCTGCCTTCTCACAGGGAGTAACAGAGAACCTTGTGGTAGGATTGTACTTCAGTGTTAAGAAAACTGAACAGCTTAGTAAAATAAGGTGTACAATCAATGAATGTGCAGATGTTATAGTTATGGAATATGCCAGAGAGCTTGGCTCAGCAGGTTATAATAACAAAAAGAGAATAGATAGAAAGCCTACCTGCATCCTGGGCTTGCTGTGAAACTCCAAAGGAGGGATCTCCAAAAAGAGACCCTTCCCCTCTGGTAGTCAGCTCCTAATTGGGTCTAGGAGAGGTGCAGCCAGGCTCCACCCCTTCCAGCAGCACGGTGAATTGCCTGCACCTGTGCTCCCAGGGCTGACTCAGTGCTCGCCTCAGGTGATCAATCAGAGGTTCAGGCCATGATTCACGCCTCCTTGATCATTTCTGAGGCCTTTCTAAGATAAAACAGAGCGTTATTTCATCACTGCTGAAAAAGCCAGACAAATTTTATGGCTAAGAACCACTTAAGAGCCTGCAAGAAGAGCAACAAGTACAAAATCTTCTGGATGTGTGCAGAAAATAGTATGAATCTGGAGCATTGATGTAGTCCAACAAATCTGCTTGCAGCCTAAGCCAAACTGGAATCTACCACTGGAATATCCCAGCCAGACAGTGGAATGTAGTGAGAATAATTTAGTGCAGTCTGACTTAAAAAGCAAAGATAATTTCCAGAGTTTACTAAGAATTTTTAATTATGGCTCTAGGAGTGTGGTGGTCTGCCTTTATGCTAACTTGCCATTTGTGTAACCACGCTGAATGATTGGGTACGTTTGACTTTCCTAGTGTGCAAATGGTATCAAGATACTTCATGGAATCACATTTCTCCCCTGGTCATAAAATGCAGTGAAAGCTACCAATAATGGGCTTGGAAATATTCAGTGTATGATTTCTCTATGCTTCACCTAATCACTTGTGAAAGCCTATTGCTTCATTTGATGGAAGAGAACCCGAGATGTGACTTGGCTGGCTTCTAGAGGGTTTTGAATTGGATGGTGCTATCTCCTGCCTTGCCTGTACTTTTTTTTGAATTTTTTGGACAAGTTAACTGGCTTCTGAGAGAAATATCTCAGCTGATTTTGTAACCATACTCCTAAGTTTGATGTTTAGTAGAGAAGTCCTCGTCAGACAGAACTCTGATGGGCAGCAGCTGTCTGGACAGTCAGAAATATTCACTCTGGACTGGCCATATAGGACAGCCTGTCAATTGTCTGGCGAGGGTGGCAAGTGAGGCACAGTTGGGAAACTGGAGTTACTGGAAGCTTGGACTGCTAACAAATCCTAGTTTTCAGGGAGAGTAATCTCATTTGATAAACACTTAGCTCTAAAATAATTAGTAAATGAATAAATGAAATAATAAAATCAAATTAAAATACTATTTCAGTTTTTGTTGTGTAATTTCAAGTCACTTAATCTTATTTAACTGTTCTATCAGAAGAGGCAAGTGTAGCATTAGAAATGAATAATTGATGATCTTAGTAAATAGGAAGATACTGAATGAAAATGTAGTCATGGTCCATTTGAATATTGTAGAACTACACCAGTGGAAATACGGAGGTCACTCCAAAAGTAATACCTCCTAATTATTTCAGTGAAAACTACAGCAGACACGAAGGGCACAACATGACTTGACAGAGCAAATTCTCAGCTACAAAACACTATTTTTCAACATAGTCATCAGTAGTAGTTACGCTTTTTTTGCCAGTGATAAACAAGACCCTGCATGCCGTGCTCGTAAAAACCCGTGTGCCCATCTGAAACATGACTAGTCTTTCACATCACTATTGCCACTGCTGAAATGCACCACCTACTGCCTCACTGTACTAACAGCCACTGTTTGGTTTCCATTAATGTTCACAAGTGCTGATGAAAGTCGTTGAGGGCCCTTTTTTCCACATGGAGGAATTCAGTTCCACCCTTTGCTCCCCCCACACTTCCATGTCAGGCGCCATTCTGTCCCAGTGCCCCTCTGCTGCCATCTGTCACACAGCAACAACCTGTCACGGAATGTTGGTGGGCAGGTTCAGCCTCTGCTGCCATCCCACCAACAGCTGCCGCTGACGTCAGGGCTGACATCACAAGATAGGAGGCATTACTTTCAGAGCAGACCTTGTATTAAATTGTCTCTTTCTAATCACGGTGTAGTAATTTGCAATTCTGCTCCACACTAAGGGTAAATATAAACAGTCCTCTCTTTTTTGTAGTTGCACTGCACTTTGTTCTGTGCTGATTAATAATAATGCTTTCTAGGCATATTAATCACAGAATTGCTCAGGTTGAAAAAGACCGCCAAGGCCATGGAGTCCAACCTCAGTGTAACCGTACTCCCCTACCTCTAACAGCCCTCTGCTAAATCACGGCCCTGAGCACCGCATCCAAATGGATTTTACACACATCCAGGGATGGTGACTAAAGCCTTGCTGGGCAGCCCATTGCAGTGCTTAATAACCTTTCTGTAAATAAGTTTTTCCTGATATCCAACCTAAACCTCCCCTGGCACAACTTGAGGCCATTTCCCCTTGTCCTGTCACCAGTGAGAAGAGACCAGCCCCGCTCTGCTGCAATCACCTTTCAGGTATTGGAAGAGAGCAATCAGGTCTCCCTTCAGCCTCCTTTTCCCCAGACCAAACAGCCCCAGCTCCTTCAGTCTCTCCTCATAGGCCACATTCTCCAAGCCCTTCACAGCCTCGTTGCCCCTCTCTGGACCTGCTCCAGCACTTCCATGTCCTTTCGGCATTGATGTGCCCAAAACTGAACACAGCACTTGAGATGAGGCCTCACCAGGGCCGAGTACAGGGGAATCATGTTTCATGATAACCAAAATACAGGCTTAGGTAACACAGAACAGCCTGGTACACTATTCTTCTGAAAGCAATGGGAATTGTTCTCATGTATAATTGAAGTGGTGAACTTAATGCTGAGTGCTTTAGGCCCATGGAGGCAAGAACTCAGATAAGTTGCCAGGACTTCTTACTTTTCCAGCATGAAGCTGGGGGCAAGACATTTTCCTTTGTTTCTGTCATGGTAAATACAGTGCTAGGTGTAGTCTGTCTGCAACCCTTGATTCTTACAGGGAATATGTCTGTTACTCTTTTAGCAACATGCCTGAACAACTAGAATTAAGCTTGTTTGCAAATCAACATTTCATCTTTTCATCACAAAATAAATGTTTCATCTTTGCATCTGTACATGAGATTTTTCTGTGCTGCATCAAGCATAGTGAGCTTGACTTCCTGACATTGATTCCTGAGCGGTTTTTATCATCTTAGGACTATTCCTTCATAGTCACTTTGGAGCAAAAGTTTTTCAAATTTTTCTTTTGTGATAGAGATTGACAGCTGCTGTAAAGTTACACTGAGGCTGTCTGAGCCACCACCACAAAAATCTTCCGTATCCTGAATCTCTGAAACAAACTCACATTGCAGAATATGTTAAACTGTGTTCAGATTATTGTTATTAAATCCAGATGTTAATTTAACAGTTGTGCACTTGTGTGATGAGCTGAATCTCTCTGATAGTTTACTCCATATTTTAAGATCTCACATTTGGGTACTTGGCTAAAGCCGCTAATTAAATGTGTGAAAACTGGTTTTAAATCTGGGCATGATGCCAAAGGCAACGGAGAGAGAGGAGTCAGAGTTGAGCTCGTTTTTGATCTTCACACCGAACAGTGAAACACAAATGAACCAAACGTGGAAAAAAAAAAGGCAGGCTCGTTTTTTCTTCCTTTATCCAAAAGGGAATTTGCAACGTAATCAGCCATGATCTGTCATCATGAAAAAGGTGGGCAGTGGCATTTTTGTTGTTGGAAGGCTAGGAAACAGTTGCTGAAAACTCGATTAAAAATTCTAGAGACGTTAAAGTCAGTCTGCCAGACAATCTTACTGTAAATGAAAAAGAGCTCAAGAAAAATTCAAAAGCAGAGAAATTTGTGAAAATAGAGTTCCAGGTGGTATATTCCACTGAAGTCCAGTTCTTGCTCTTAAAGGCTCTTACATCTCACAAAGTGATGACTTTCTCAATATTTCCTATCCGCAGAGAGACACCGACACACAGCCAGGGAGGCACGGGCATTGCTGGCTCTATCCTTTATTTTGCTCCCCTTTCATAGAATATGAAAATGTATTGTTTGATGAGGTCCTAATCCTGCAAAGCTTTAAGCGTCCGTTTATGACATCACACTCATTGCACAAAGTTAAACACATGCTGATGGTCTTCAGGATTTGGAAACAGATGTTAGTACAGCTTTAGGAAAGCGATGGCTGTGACTTAGCATAAGCAAGGAGATCTATAAATGTCATTGATGAGTACTCATAGTGAGTTATGTCTTACAAAGTGTTCACACTTAAATGTAATCCGTGTGGACGTGCTGTGTCACAGTAATCTCACTTTGTTTTAAAGCACTGTGCAAGTTGTACAGATAGCAGTATTTTTGTATGTAGTGAATTAGCAGCCTTTCTCCATGTATTTGATTTGTGCACGTAAGTCACTTTGTAAGTGTGAAAGCAAAGCAGAATTTGTGCTTTATTTGCTCATCTTTCTTCGGTGATAACACAGTGAAAGAGGGGCTCAGAGTGAGTGTGTTGTGGACATGGAGCTTTCTAAATATGCCAAAATTACTGTACAGAAATTAACAGAATCTTTATAATGACTACATTTCTCTTGAATTGTACCACTTGTGTGTTATATTTTTGACCAATAAATCTCTTTAATTATTTCAGAGCATTTGGGTGTTCATTATGGTACCATGTTACTTGGTAGGAAATACTTCCATAGCTTGTTTTTCAGGGCTCTTTCTTAAAAAAAAAAAAATCTTAAAAACACATCCATGAGAAAAATAACTTAAACCAGATTATCAAAAGGAATGCCCTCACAGTGTGATACAAGTGATGAATGTGATAACAATGCTTGCTACCACGAAATACTGATAAATTGGTCCAAAAGCAAAGCTGAGCAGGCAACAAGTGGGTTTGGCCCTTGCTTTTACTTCTGCAAAAAAGTCCAGTTTTTCTGGAGTTCAGCTGATACATTTAAGGTAAATACTGAATATAGTTACAACATCACACAACTATGTGACGTTATGGGAATGATTGAAAACTGTTTTGTAGGTTAACATATCACATGCTGCAATTTCATCAGGGGTTTCTGTTCAGCAAAAGGATTTTAATAACCTATTTGTAATGGTAACGGTCACCTTGTTTCAGGTAAATAATTAATGAGAAGTCATTACTTGCTGTTCAGTATTGGTCGTTTCTGGATGTGTATGGGTTATTTACATTAATTCTTCTTTGCATCTGTGTCAGTTGAAGCAGCAGTTACACTGTGAGCTGCAGACGCTGTCAGTTTATGAAAGTGAGCAAATGCAGTCAGTTCGTGCAAAATGCAAACCACCCACGTGGCTGCAGGAATTAAAAATCTTCCACTATGAAACAAGCTTCAGAGAATCACTCTACATCTGTAGATGGCTTCAGCCATCTTTCTCTGCTTTTGTGAATAATGCAGTGTAACTGCTGATTTCTCCTGCACTCGGATCAGCGTGGTGCGACAAGCTGAGCTGTTCTGGCTGCGGCAGATCTGAGTTGAGTGGTTAATGACTCCCTCCTTCCCCTGCCAGATGTTCCACCCTTTCTCAGTTTCACCAGCTTAACCATTTGACTGCTTTCTTACCAGGTCCTGTAAAGCAGGCCTAGTTCTAAGAAGTCATTTGCACAACTGGAAAAACAGGAAGGTGGACTCTGGGAGGTGTTGAAATGTTGATGGTAACAACCTACAGCAGTCAGCAGCGCATCTTTCTCTGCACAGAGAAAGTTCTGAGCAGAAGCAAATGTGGGAAACACACAACTAGAAATCTGAAAACGGGGATGGATAAAGCGCCGTACAATACATACATTCTTTTTTTACAGTATACAGTATAGTGTAGGGTCTGGGATTTTTTTTGGTATGTTTTTGCAAAAATACCTTTTAATGGAATTCAAAAGTATGTCTTTGAGGAAGGAGAGGCATTAGATTTTTCAGCTTTTTTTTTTGCTGATTTTTCAATGATGAAGCACTTGGTGTGTTTTGGTGTTGGTGAATTGCTTCAGCCAGTGTTTAGAAACACTCTGATGAATGAATTTCAGTGACTGTTAGATGACAGAAATGTCTGAGCGATCGGAAGGAATACTGAAGTAATTACCTTTTTATTGTGCTGTTGAAGAACAAAATGTCTAATATATACAGATGAAATTTAAATTACTATGTGGGAGAGAAATTACAGCTTGAAATGTTTTCAGACTTAGGAGTTTGTAAGCTGTGTGTTACGCTAGTTCTGATGTGTTTTTGAAATGCTCAAGAGCTTTTTTTGCATTATGCAGAAGGATATTAGAAAATGATATTTAGAAATGTTTCAGCCTGTGCTGTGAGGGTTTTTCTGGCTGTCCCAGCAGTTCAGACAAGGTCACAGTAAACCAGAAGTAGGATGGTGGAAGTCATCTGACCGACCAGTGACTGTCAGTCAGCACAGCTGCCGATGGTGGTTCTAACACAAGCGACCTGTGTCTGGTGACTGCTGTCAGACCTACCTGGTCAATAGCTGGAGTATTATATTACTTTAACATTTGAAGTAGATGTTCCAGCTGTGTTAAACAGCTCTTACTAAGGGTTATCCCTTTAGTTTCTTAAGAATAAGGCAGTGTTGCACTTCCTATGTTAAAATCCATTAGCAGTATATTCCTTGTAATTTAGAAATACTGTCTTTACTGTGAAGAGCAGTTTACAGACTATCATTTACTCACATCATATGAGTTACATTAATTCCTGAGGTTGTTACTTTCACTGTAAGTTTATAAATATTTTCCATAAGATCTCTGAAAATGATCAGTCTTCACTGAATGAATGAAATAATTTGTTGCAGTCAGGCTTTCTCCATTTTCGGACTGCACCTAGATGCAGTCTTTGAATACGAGAGGCTTTTTTCTCTGTATTTATTGACTTTCTGTTGAGCAGGTCTTCAGTTTTTAAGTATTTCTGAAGGCCGTTACATTTCTTCCCGTATCAGCTTATTCTTGGATGCTGCCAGTTGTGAGTAAGGGGAGGACTCTTCTGTTTCATTTAATATGGAGGGACATGAGAATGGTGATCGTTTTACAAGGAGAAGGTTTAATGACATTTTTCATTTCAAATTGCAGTTAGAGATAATACTAAAAAATAGCAGTCTTACGGATGCTAGAGCTGTTAAGTTTAGCAATCGATGCCGAACTCTACAGCAAACAGTTCTATAGTTGATCTCTCCTATTTATTTTTTATCAAGCAGATTTGTAGAGAAAGAAATATTGAAACATACAATAGTTTAACAGATAAGACTTCTTTGAAAGTGGCTTCAGGCAACATAAACTTTCCTGACCTAAAGTTTCTGCACTATTGGACTTCAGCTAATTTCAGTATGGAAAATGGAATTCCAGTTCATGTCAGTCTTGGAGTTCATGAGAAATTGTGAGGGCATGGACTGTGGATTACAGCATTGAACTGTTCAGAACCTCAGAGTCTTCAGGCACCCTACTAATAACATACTTCTGGTTATTTTAGAGTATGGATGTTGATCTGGGGGTTAAGTTGGATCTACTTATTATCTTTGTTGTGTACTCATAAAAAAGCAATAAGTGAAATCCCTTCCTGAGGTCTTGCTTTGTTAGCTGGGGTGCTGGTGAGCATCTTAGAAACATTTTTGATCTGACAAGTAAAAAGATTTTCTTTGCAAAGAGTATTGTTTTATTTTTGAAGCCAGAATGTTCTGTTTGCAATACATATCTTCACGCTTAATTTCCAGTGTTCAGGAAGTTGGGGATATGTGAGAGCTTTTTGTTCTGCTGTTTATTTTATATCTTAAGCTTCAACATTTGGATGTAAGCGTTCTCTTATTGTGCATTGTTACTGTATCTGTGAAAAAAAAGTGTAACAGTTCTTGGGAAGATGCTTTGGGGTGTAAATCTATTATGGATGGTATCATTGCATTCACATTCTGACCTTTTGTCACTACTGTATAAAAAGGCAGGTCACTGCATACTGCATGGGGTGTGAGCAGTACAACTACCATTCAAACACTCGCTGTTTGGCTCACTGTTACCAAATATAACACCGTACTGTTAGCTTCTGGGTCAGGTGACATAATTTGCTCTTTGACTCTGCTGTATCAGATGCAACTTGGAGAAGAAGTGAGTGAAGACTGAGGTGGAAAGAGATTCTCTTTCTGAAGCCATGAACCTAAATGATGAAACCTGGGTGCTCTTTTCCTTTAAGTGGCTTTTTAAAGTTTGCAGTGGACTTGGTAAAGCCCTCATTAATACTTCTAAGCCAATCAAAGTCATATTTGTCCAGTTCCAATAGCAGCTTTGGCTTAACTGGAGTAAGTAGTGTGAGAACTATATTGACTGTAGAATTCATTTTGACTCTAGGATAATGACGAGCACAGCAGAGAATAATTCAGTGAAAGTGCCGAAATTTTGTGCCACTGCCTCTTTCAGTTGAGAAAGATTGGCACTCATATCCGCACAGCCTGCATGCGATGAATCCAGGTACGTGGTGTACGGAGCTGTGGGTAACCAGAGCAACAGGGAAGTCTTCCAAATCGTCCAGTTGTAGATCGTCAGGCAGTTTGGTCTCATTAAGACGGCGGCACTATAAACATCATCTTGAGACTTCCACCACCTGCTTTAGTGATCTTTGGTGGTACTTCTGTTGTTACATCGGGCACCATAAACAGAATTGTTATAAAATAGATGAAACGTTGAACGTTGAAATGTTAATCTAGGTCTCTATTTTATTTCTAGTTAAAAGAAACAACATAGAGAAGATTAAACATTTCTATGAACTTTGCAAAGCAAAACCAGTCATTTGGGACACGTATATCTTCTGCCCTGCTTTTTGCTGGGATTATAGAGTGCTAAATGAGAGAACAGAAAGGAGAATTTTAGATGTTAGCATAAATCATATGAAGAAAGTATGATTAATAGCTGCTGCTTAGGATTTTCAGAGCAGTGAGTTTTTAATTTATGCATTATCACTTCCTGAATTTTTCTTTTGTTCCACTAATGGGTTAAACTGTACGAGTTCTAGTTTCAGAAATTAAGAACAAGTTGCCTGTTGCTGTGAGAGCTAATTGAGCGCACTGTTTGCGTTGTTCATACCTGAACGTAGCTGTGCTGGCACAAGTTAGCAGGCAATAAAAGCCCTGTGAAAAAGAATTTCTAAGCTGTCTTGAGGTTATGAACAGGGACTACTTCACCGGGTACCATCTGCCTGTGTGTGCTGAGCTGCAGTTCAGACATACTCATCCTGATGTTTGCAAGGTACCTTAAATTGAAGTTGCTAGTAAGCCTTAATTGTGCTACATTATTTTGAATTCATACCTAATTAGTATTTAATTTATTACTGAACATGAATAGTAATTGAATTTTGTCCTGTAATAGCTAACTGTATTTTTTAGAAGGTTACATCTTTGACACTCCACGTACAATGTTTTGTTAACCCTGTTAATGGTGTCTAGAAATAAAGAGAAGCAAAGTGTTTCTTTTTCAAGACATTTCATTTTACAGAAATCATTCTGTAACGTTCAGTTATGCTCATGAAGGAAGGTAGAAAGTAGCATGTTTTACAGGAAACAGTCCTGCAGTTCCTTCCTCTTTGACCTGAATCCTAATGCTTTCCTTGCTTTGTTCTGTTCAAGGGCTTGGTTTACAGTCACTGAAATAAACAGAATAGCACCTGCAGCTTAGTCATGAATGTGAACATCTTGAAGTAGCAAAGGAAACAAATGAAATCATGGAGAAGTTGTGCCTTTTCTGAAATGCCTTGGGTGTTCTACCAATACTCATTTTTAAAACTGAGCAACATTGCGGCTATTGAAGAAGCCTGAACGTGTTAAAGATCATGGACGAAGTTATTGGTAAAATTTAATTTCTGAACTGTCGGAGCTCCTATTAAAAAGCTTCTAAGATACGACGGCACTAAAATATCTAGCAGTTCTATGATGTGTTAGTATTATTAACTGTTTAACCTTGACTCTGGACTTAAGCTATCAAGTGCCTTAATAATACCAAAATGAACATTTATGGTTTGATTTGTTTAGGCGGTCAACTTCAACACCATTTATGTTTCCCTGCTGTAGGAAATCATGGACACAAGTGGCTCTAAAGCATTGCATGCTGCTACTTCAGCACACTATCCCAGATAAAAATCATTAATGCTCACTGATCAAACTGAAGTGACGTTTGAAAGTCTACCTGACCTCTGAAAGCTTATTACTGTTCCAGAGATCATTGCCCCCACTGCAGGTTTTTGAGGCATTGACAGGGAGATCCAAGAGCTTCGTGCACAGGACTTGCATAGGCTGGTCGGCTCACCTGCTGGATGTGGTGCTTGAGCTGTATTAAGAGCATCTTCTGTAGTGTTTTCTGACACATTACATAATAAATAAATAAACAAATAAAATCTGCAATTCTAGTATTCTTTCCATTGGTGATTCTGGTGTTTTACAAACTGATAGTTATATCATTCAAATTTCCTGAGTTTTACAAGTTGAGAAACTGAAACCTATGTGATTTGCCAGCATGATACTGTAATAAATTATGTACTGTAGCATCCCTGATGTCTAATCCGGTGTGACAAGAATTTCATATGACAGTATAGTGAAACTATGGTAAGATCAGCCAGTTGACTTGGCCTGTGTGAACACAGGCGATTCTGGAGGTTTTTGTCCAGCAGATTTTGTATATATCAAACTGGTTAACTGCCTAAGTATGCTACCAATTTCACTGGTTATGCTGAATAGAATACCAGCTCTGTGTCCCAAGTGGCAGAGAGGTATGCGTTTTCCCCTTTCTGAGGTTTTCCTAAGGAAATATCTCTTAGAGATAAAAATGATTTTTAAAAAAAGAAGCATTTGTCTTCAGCAGTTAAGAAAGATAGCAACCACCTACAATCTGTGAGGACACTTACATAAGAGTCATTTACTGCACATTAGTTCTTTCCCAGTACTGGCATACTGCTTCTGAGTAGTTGTCAGACAAATATGAACTGATGCCTTGCTTGCAGTGTTGGTTCATGTTTTGATAATCTACTCTGAAGGTTAAGTAGGAAAATAATTTTGTTCTATGATTCATTTTATTACTCTTACCTGTTTTGCCTGATTGCGTGTAAAAAAAACCCTCCGAACTTGAAATCCTTTTCAGCAGTTGCAGAGGAGTGGTTTTATTTTAATTACTCCAAATAAAATGGTATTGTATTTTAAAAACTTTGTAAGTAGGAAGGTTCTTCATACATAAGGGAATGCCAGTTCATATATCTTCCTAACCTTCAGGTGTGTCTGTTTGAAGTAGTGCTAACCTCTGAAGAAATAACCATTGACTTGTTTGTCAAATTAGCTCTGTATAAAATTATGCTTTCTCAGATGACACAGAATTATGTAGAATATTTTCACTTAGAGTAGTAAGATTTCCATTTAACAATATGGATGTTTTAGTGGAGTATTTTTACTATACATATTTCTTCATATTTGTGTTTGAGTTACATGTCATTGATACGCTTCTGTACCTTGGCCTGCTTAAAATCAAGGGCCACATAGGTAACGGTCAGCAGCTGTAAATGCAGATGGCAAATATGAAGTAATTCTTTGTAATTCTTTAGGACTGAGTAGTTTTTAAAGGGATGAGAAAGGGGAAGCAAATGTGTTTTCTTTAACTGTAATTAAATAGTACTACAATTGTACTATGGCACACAGAATTCTAAATCAGATCACAGTTTCTCACATTTACACATGATGACTGAATAAAGTATTCAGTGTACAGTGTTTGATTTCAAAGTAAGCGAACGTTTTCTCCTATTTTTTGTATTTCAACTGCTGCTCACCAGTCAATTGTATTACAAGTGCTGGAATGTATTTTGGCTTTTGAAAACTGAAGGTAGATGAGAGATGTCCTGCATAACTGATCTGGTTTCACAGTGCAGTAAGTGTTGTTGGCCGTAACTTCCAGCTGATGCCAAACAAGTTGTATGCATCTCCTCTAGCAGCTAAAATGAGCGTGCTGGAAACCAATGGTTTATCACCTCATAGGTAAATCAGTGTACAAAAGGCATTGGTTACATAGCTATCTCTTCCTAGTTCTTTTAAGTTTCATAATTACTTTGTCAGTCAGTAAGGAAAGCCCTACTGCCTAAGACAAATTGTTAATTTTGTGAAGGTTGCGTTTAGATGTTTTTCTTTTTAGAAAGTTGAACAGCTGATTTTGCCTAAGGTTTTAGTGGAACAAGAATGAAGTGTTAGATGCATTGCTTGTATCTTATTGCAAGTCTGCAATTTGTCTTCTTTTTGCTATAGTTTCAGTGTTCTGTTCACTGATTCAGCAGGCACAGATCTGAGCCCAGTTTTGATGATGTAGGTCATGGATTTTTTTGTATTGATACATCAGACATCTAGGATTAGATGATCCTTTGGGAAAATGGCTGGATGCCTAGCAGCCAATAGGTAAAATGTCTTCCAGCATCCTCTCAGCAGATGATTGAAAGAGGACCTTCTGCATGCAGTAGCTGTGTGTAACAACCTTCCCCAGTTCCGTCAGCCTTCACAGACAGCTTCTTGAGGAAATAGCAGGAATAACTTTCTGGCATCCACTGTGGTGCTTCAGTGTACACTTACCTTGAATGCCGCAGCCTGTTCCCAGTTTTCTTCACAGAGTCCCACTGCTGTGAAGCTCTACGAACAAATAAGTGGATGTCACTGTAGATTTATTTATTTATGAACACATTTATTTTTAGTGGTTAAAATGGCATACAATTCTTGCAAAGGTTTCTCAAAAAAAAATTAAGACAAATAATTTGTTTTGCTGGGAATTGGAACTTTCAGATTAGGGTTAGAGCTCTGAACTTTGTTTTAGAGGCTTCCTGATAACCTAGCCAATTTGGAGACTGTGTGAAAGCATCGTAACAACTGGGATTTCAGATCTATGGAGAGCAGTACTGCCCTGCGTTACAGCAGAGCAGCAGGACAGAACAGTCACAGGTAGCAGCAGCATGGGACGTTGTTTTTGAAGAGAGGGGATGCCGGGTCTCTGTTGACTTTCAGAGCTTAGTGAGACGAGTTGCTAAGCAGCAGGTAGCTGCTCTGAAATGGGAGCTGGGCTGGATGACCTCCACGAGGTCCCTCTGAGTTCAGTTTAGTCAGATTCAAGCTGTTTTTTTGTGTGAGAAATCGGTCTGGTTTGAGTTGCTATGCAGTGCTATGAGTGATGTCATTTAATGTGATTTATAATCGGTACTTGCCTTTCTCTTGGTTGAAGCTGGACAGCTGAGCCACATTTACACACAGTTCTGAAACCGAGATGAACAAATAGACAATGAATTGATTTGCCTCAGTGTTTTAGGACTGGTAAAATTTAAATTGATCTAAATTAAAGCAAGGTATTTTGTTACCTCTCGTGGAAAACAGTTTAGTCAAAAGCTAACATGCAGCTTAATAAATGTGAAACCTTTCATACATGAGAGTGTTTCTGTTAATTTTTATATGGAGTTAAGTTTGTGAGCACAGCTGATGTGGTTGGACCTCTTTGAAAAGTGATTCCAAGGTGTAACTCACAGCCAGTAAACTGGGGATAAAATGCTGTGATTACAAGCAGATAAGCAACTAAATTTTCACTTAAATTCTGCTCTGAAAAGAATTGCATGGTTAGTAATGAACTTAATTTGTGTGGGTGAGTGGGAGTTTGAGCAGAGCGTAATGTCAGTAAAACAAATGAGAGCTACGTAAATTGTGCTTCTAGAAGCTAAGAACAAAGAAAAAAATTGTGTAACACTGAGTTAATGTGTCTTAATTTAATGTGAAAGCACCAATTGGTAACTATGGAAAATAACAAAAAATATGCACTTAACCATCATAATTGTTCTACTGAAATATCAATCAAGCAGCGCTGGCTTACGTTTCTTACTTTTAAATTGGTGCTTTCAACAACATGATTCTTTTATCCCTTTCTATAGTGTAGGCCATTCTTTGATGGTCACTGAACATTTTTGTCATCTTCAATTTTTTGTAAATGTCAGGTAACACATGAGATGCTCTGACTGTGGTCACTGAACCACATGTTGTGTGCTGATGGTCACTAAATACATACTGCAGCATGGAAGCATTTATATTCAGCATACCAAAAGTCTGAACTTTAAATATGGGCAACAGCAGTGTTTCCTAAGAAAAAATGATTAAAAATAAAGAAATGGGACATTGATTTTGTTTTATGGTTCTCCATGAATTGTTATTTCATATTGATCATGTTTCCAGGAATCTGAGGGTGAACTGTATTGAAGTCCGTAGTGATTTTATTCAGGTTTCAGTGATAGAAGCTCTGTGAGCTTTGAAGAGCTTGTACCATGCTTCTGTATTCCTCACTGCAAACTAAGTACCACGTGAATGATAGACAGTAAAGAATGAATGGGGATGTTTGCTCCATTCTAGAGAGGACTTTCCAATGAGTGGCTAGTGTGAAACAGAATTAATTTGAAAAATTTCATGGCAACAAACTTTCCATGTTAGAGATTAACTAATCCTTGTGTGGTTCTGTGGCAGTATCAAGTCCTGGATCAATACCAAAGTTGATTATTAATGCTGACAAAAGTTTTGCACTGCTTCAAAAAAATTAAACGCTATTTGTACGTTGCCATACATTCATTCAGTATTTCCTAATAGAAGCTTCTGGAAAATAAAAATGGACATTTGACTGGTGACCCTGTGTCACAGGAGCTTGGGGACATCCATGTTAAGAACTAACAATGTAATTTTTCTGTCAGAGCCAGCAGGGAAACTCTGAACTGTTGAATTGCTTGTAAATACATTGCTTTAGTGCATTTTTCTTAAATCTGTGCTGGTTGTGGAAAAGCATTAGATGATGTAAGTATAATCTTAAAGCTGAATCCTCTGTGTCGAGGAACCGACCAAAGCTGGCAGTGGCACGTCTACATGATAGTTCTTTGTTCTTTCTTTATTAGTTTTATCAGCTTTTGTGTGATTAAATGATCGCTTGCTTTCCCTCTCTCCAGAGGTTTAACACAATGGATCACGTGGGGACAGCGGATGCTGAGGACGACCCTGGATCCCTGCCACGTCTCGCCCCCAGCCCTCACAGCGAAGCAGTGGCACACGAGTTTAAGGAGCTGTCCCTGCAGCCCAGCCAGTGCTTGCCTCCTCTCAATGAGCGCAAGAATGGTGAGTGCAACAGGAGCTGTTCTCCCTTTGCTCTGTTGTTTTCTCTGGGAATAATGATCTTTGTTTGCTCTCTTCAAATAACATCGACTGTTCTCACTTGCCTTTCCCAAACCACGTTCTGTGGAGTTAAAGTGCCCATAGTGTTTGCTTGTTACGGAATGTGCCTGGAACAATTTCACCCATCGTGGCGGATGAGAGCCTGACCTTAAAACTCCAACTGGAATACTTTGCTGAGGCACATAGAATGGAGGCAGTATACTTATAAATAATTTGTAAGCAATAGATAATGTACAAGAGAAGTATTAATTACCTGTTCTTGAGAGGAGTTTTATTATTATCAGACTAAAAAAAGGAATAATTCAGAACAGATTTTTCTGCAAAAATAATACTGAGTTGAAGTTTCACATAGTATCCTAGAAAGTTTAATTCACCACATAGTTTATGGAAGAACAATGAAAGAAAATAAGATTTACGTTTCAGAAGCCTTTCCAGTATCTCTCCGTTGTTGATGTTGGCATGGCAACTGAGAAAAAACGTGCTTCCACTGGTACAATAAGCACTGGGAAAAAATCTGAATCCGAATGTAGACTGCAAATCCAAATGTAAGACTGAATCCAAATGTAGGCTCATCTTTATTGGAAAGAAGGCAGGAACCTTTTGTTTGTGGTGTTTGTTTTCCCAGGCTAGTATCTTAAAATAATAAAGATTTGATTTTTTTAATATTAACTGTCAGTATTGGGAACATTGAAAGTATGTAAATGCCGTATTTGATTTTGAAGGGTTTCTTTAATGAGCATTGATAGCAGTAAGCTATTAATGAATTCAGTTGCAACAGTGTAAGCATTATCACATAAGAAGGCAGCGATCTGAATATCTCTGCTTTAAAGCAGAAAATATGATGTCCTCTTGCTAGGCTGTGTGTATCTCACGTAGCTAGGGATGTGTCCATGTCACAGCACTCTGTTTCACAAGCACAGCAGGGCTCTGTAATTTCACACAGGAGGCACCAAGCCTCCCATGGTGCTTTGCTTGCATCCCTCAGAACCATACTGAATTCCAAGCTAGAAAAACAAAATGATGGGAAAACGTGGCAGGGGAGAGACATAGGCTTAGCTTTTTTGGATATGGAATGAATACCACTTTGAACACTTGGGCTTGTGTTCTACAATTGCTTCCTTATTTTTGTCCATGTATGTAGGTCCTGATATAGAAAATACTGTGTTTTCTGGTATATTAATAAACTATTTTAAACTAAGGGAACTGCGACTTATTTATTAGTACTTTGTCTCTATATCCTTAAGAATTTTGTAATGTAGAAAAAAGATACGTAACTTTTTGTCATCTAATATTTGATATTAAATGGCTAATCTGTATGATTCAGGGATGTACTTTGAATCTAAAGTCAAACTTCACACATCTGAAGGCTGCTACCGACTTCATATTCATGAAATTAAACAGCAAAAATCCCTTCCGAGATGGCCAACTTCTGAAGTTCTTTTTATAAGTAATCTTGCTGAGTATGTAAAGCATGTATTTATCCTGCTCATGTAATGTCATTGTTCCATCATTGTTCTGCTTTTATGAATACAGAAAAATTGTCAAACAAGCAATGAAATAAGTTTTGATCCTAAACTTATCCACATTTGCTGTTTAGTACTTCATTTTTAGATCTTCTGTATCAGATGATTGTTTCTTTTCTCAGGCATCCCTCCTGTAACTCGAAAATACTCTTGTACTTTAATAAAGTAGGAAAATAATTTGTAGACAAGTTTTGTATTAACTTCAAATAGAAGCTGTTAGTTAGTTATTTTCCAAGGAAATATCAGAAGCAAGAGATTCTAATGCTTAGGGGCTCTGGCTTCTTGGAATAGCAGATTTTCATAAATAAGGGAAAGGGGGGGAATTAATAATTTGCAAGATTGCCTTTCATTCCTCTGTGCCATTTCTCTACGCCAGTTGGTTTATGAACAGTTACCCTTCATTATTTATCATAATTCCTCTTATTTAGTAAAACAACTTTGTAAGTATCAGGCCTCCCACAAAGGTTTTTATGTCCTCTATGAGGAAATTCAATTGTAGGAAGCTCACATAATGGGCCACGGCCTCACATCATTTAGGTTCTTTTATAAGACTAAGGCATTTTTTGTTTCCAAGGGAGTTTTTAGTAAAAAAAAAAAAAAAAAAAAGAATAGCAAATAGAACTGCAGAAAAGATTGAGAGTTCATATTATTGGAGAACTGTTTTGAGGAATAAAATCTCGCAGACATGGTAAAGAAGCATTTGATGGACACCAATACCATTTTCTACTCTTTGCTATTTTTTTGCTATTTCTCATGTTAATTTAATGTCCTGCCACAGAGAATACTCTTCCAGTAGTACTTAAATAACTCCCAAGTGTCCTGAAGAGGAGCATCCCGTTATGTTTCCTGCTGTTACGGGAAAGAAAGAGCTGACTGCCTCTGACTTTACACTGACTGGCTGTTGTTCCTGGAAGCAGTGGCCATTCTGCGTTCCTGTTATTTTCCTGAAGCAACAAGAAGAGCTGTGGGCACTGTGATCTTCCAGAGCACCGAAGCTATTGCTCGCCCATAATTTCAGGATTTAGTCACTTTGGTTAACGGGAAAATGTGAGCCTCGTTTTTCTAGAAGTTGTGAAAGTCAAAGTTAAAAAGAGTACAAGTAAAATTTGAATTTAATTTATTGATATTTAAGAAGCTTTAAAAATCAGTATCTAACTTTAAAAAATTAGTATTCTAACTTTTACCAAGACTGGATTTCTTCTGGGGTATTTTAACAAGTCAATATTTTACGAAGTCTAAGTATAAAAGGCTTCCATATACAAAAGTACAGTGGCATTCATTGAAAAACATGGAATATTTAAGGATTTCTGTCGAATATTTTCATGCAGGAAGCATTATACTTCCTGTGAGCTTCAGTAGTGATTCTTTAAACTTTCTGTTTACTTCTATGAGACGCTTGGATGCAGTCCAGTAGAAGACTGAATTATTTTAGTATTGTCTGCATAGCGTTCAGCTTTTATAAGTCAGGAGAGAAACTGCATTTCAAATTTGTTGTTAACAGGACAAGTGTGGAAGGCTCATGGTTTGGTTTTACGTGGAATTAATTCACAGCAGGGTAGGAGCAACGAATTTGCAGGCACATGGCAATAGCTGGAGATGTTATACTGAACTCCTTTTTTTTTACGCTTCCCTTGCCCCCAGAGATCTCAGTCATACAGCAGATCTGGCATAAGAGTTCAGGTGAGCGCTGCTCAGTATTCTTTGGTGCAAAGTATCATGGCACAAATTAACCTGCGCTGAAACTGGTGTTCTTTGAGTTGACAAAGGAACACTTAGATGTTCTGGCAACTCCGTTGAAGACATTGTAACTTCCAGCTGAGGATCAGTGACAAGTAGTTTGAGGGAAACAGCATTTTAAGCTTCTCCACCTAATTACTAGGTGCAGGAGTTTACTCTGTGAATAAAGACTAAAAGGCAGTTTATTTGAGGAGTGAGAGAAAGAGAAATGCAACAAAATATTCTCATCCAAAATATTCTCTCCAATCTTATCCTGTCAAGAAAGTGTGAAACGGAAATACCAACCAGTTACCATTTCATAGTATAATTGCAGGGAAATTAATAGGAATTTTCAAATTGATTTGCAAGATAAGGTTTAATGGTAGGGCTGAAATACTTCAGCTGAGTCATCTGTAAAGCAAACACTTCTGTTATTTGGGGTTAGAAGTACAAACTGCAGAACAATACCTGAACTTGTGTGCAGTAACTTCTCAGTGTATCTATTTGTGTGTTGTAACAAAGAATCCTCTTTCTGGGACATCATATGGTAGTCTTCTGGACTGTCCCAACTTTAAGGTTTCCCTTTTTCTTTTGACCAGCTGTTTTCAAGCTGACAGCCATGCACAGTACTGAATTATTAACAAAATGTCTTTGAGTTTCTCATTAGTCTGCATCTGCTTCTGGATAATCAGCAAATACATGCTCTGCATTGATTGTGTAAGCTAATTGCAATGAATTATCATGCCTTTTCTCTGGAGGCCAACTGTTGCTCAGCTTTCTAAAAGCAGCAAAAGCTACCTTTTCATTGGTTCTACTTTTCAAAGACAGTTCTGGTAGACTAACGGCAACCACTGGTGTATAGTGCAGGTCTGTCAGGTGAGCAATTGGACTGCTCACACAAATAAGGATTGGGAAGCAGACTGTCATAGTCTTAAAAGCTCCCGAAGAATACTTGTTTGTGTACACTTCACCTGTACTTGAATCTGCAAAGCTTCTCTGTGTCAAGCTGCTGTATGCTTAGGCAGGATGGTGGCTGGGGGAGGAAAAATGTGACACAGATGAGTCTCTTGTTTGGGAGCGAGAGGAAGAAAGTTGATGACTAGGTGTTGTTTAGCTGGATGGCCGTGGAGGAAGAATGACAAAAGTAGTAGGCATCATGGCACAGCTGAAGTACTTGTCAGAACAATATGCTGCTCACACACTGTACCGCACTTTCACAAGCCTGTGTCTGAGAGCCAGGAGGTGGCAAAGAGAGGGAAGGACAGGCTGTCTGCTGCTGACAGCAGGAGGGTGGATGGGGATGATGCTATGTGCTGCCTTCCAACCTGCTATTTCAGAGCCAGAGGGTGGGAATGGAGTGCACATGCAGATACCGTCAAAAAAAAACAGTACTGCAAGAGCAAAGCTTTCTGCATGCTGAATTAGTTATTTTCCAGCACTGGTAAGCAAGCCATTTTAACTGTTAGAGATGGAGGATCTCACCGTCACAAGCCATGCAGTCCTAGTTGTTTGAAGGTATCCATAGGAGGAGAAGTTCCTTGCTTCTGCATTTTACAGTGCCAGCAGTTCTGGCCCATTTCACCTGGTTCTGTGACTATGCCAGGGTGGAGGGACCTGTGCCCTGGGAAAGGAGGGTAGGGAAAAGACAGGGAGATGGACCTAAAAACAAAACAGCGGCAACGAGCTAAGGGAGAAAACTAATTTACCAAATATGATACCAGAATGTGAGATAGCACAATACAATACAATGTAATTGGAATTGAGGCTAATGATTGAGGCTACTAGGTTTTGATGGACAGTAAGTTACTGTTGTGCATCCACAGGTGAGAGCTTGGTTACACTCCTGTAATAAAATGTGTGTGCAATTGGATGGATCCCATACAGGCCATTGACTGTCCTTTACCACTTTGTAGGGCTGCTTCAGCAATTTATTTCGGTTGTAAATCACATTGGATCATGTGTGTGCACACGCTCTGTCCTCTGCATTGCTCCTCAGTTTTGCCCCATGTTGCTAATTGACATCTGCTTCTCAGAGCAAGTAAGACTCAGAGAGAAAAAAGAGTTCTGGGACAATTAACATTTTTAAGTAGAAGACAAGAATGTAAAACCATAGTAGAAGAAGTTAGTCCAAATAAATCAGTGCTGCATGAGAACAATGATATTCAGGAACCAAAGCTTTAAGGTATTCAAGGTTGGATGAGAATGACAGCTTCCTGTGGGACCACTACAGGACTTGGGGGCACGGTAATTACTATGAAGTTCCAAAAAAAAAAATCCAAATGGTGGATGTTGAATACTGCTAGAGGGGATGCAGGCGGTACTCAGAACCGAATGAAGTCTACATCACACTTAACCTAATTATATGGTTTAGATGAACTTAATGCACCAAGGGTTTGTGTTTTTTTTTTGACATCTAGAAGAGTCACGTGTGTACTTCTTATCTTACACTTACCTTATACTTCCTACTCTTATCTTCCACTCCTTCATTATGTAGCACTGGTAACACATGTTCTTGACATAGCTTAATGACTTCTAAACAAATTCTTAATCCTCTGTGCATTTAACCGATTTTGAGCTGCAAATTTTATACTAAGGAATCAAGTGAAATTTCACATATTCTCTGTGTGTTCATCCACATCAATTTTTCCCACTTTTTTGAGATCTATTTTTTTTCTCTCCTAACAGTACAGAGTAGGTTACTGTCCATAGAATTAAGAATTTTCTTGAGACAGCTGGGAGAGACAAAAGTAGAGGGAAGAGAGTAGTGGGAAGACTTGAGAACAGCAAATGGAAAACAGTTTGGATTGAAGTAAAAAACTGGAACAGAAAATAAAGTGTATTCTAAAAGATGGAGCTAGATAGAGTAATATACAAGTTGTATACGTACACACTAGAAGTGTATGTGTTTAGTATAGCGTATAGGTGGTGTGTGCAGTGTGTTCTGTAGAAGTACACAGAAGTGTAGCGTAAGGTAGAAGTGAAGACTGGCTGTCTGCAGAGGTTGTGGAATCCTGCGGAAGTGCCGAAAGCCCTGCTGGGCACAGTGCTGAGCTGCCTGCTCCGGCTGGCCGTGCTGGAGCACGGGCGTTGAACTAAAGGGTCTCAAGATGTCAGCTGTTACACCCAGGAGGGGAGTAAACTGTTCAGAAGGGCTGATAACAGCAGGACTAGGGGAAATGGTTTTAAGTTGAAGGAGGGAAGATTTAGGTTGGATGTTAGGGGGAAGTTCTTTACTAGGAGAGTGGTTAGGCCCTGGAACGGGCTGCCCAGGGAGGTTGTGGATGCCCCGTCCTTGGACGTGTTCAAGGCCAGGTTGGACGGGGTCCTGGGCAACCTGATCTGAATGTATATGTTTGGTGGCCCTGCTAGGCAGGAGGGTTGGAACTACATGATCCTTGAGGTCCCTTCCAACCCGGGTGATTCTGTGATTCTGTGATTCTGTGATTCTGTGATCTGTTCTGTGACTGGGCTCTTCCTTAGGTTTTAGTAGTCCGTGGAACATGCAGTGTGAATATTCTACTAAATAATCCTTCCTAAGAACACACAGAATGTTGTAATTAAAACATAGCTGTTTGCGTTTATTTTTGTGTGTATGTTTTCAGAAATGGCATCAATAGAAAAAACAAATGTCTCTGTGACCCTAATAAAATTTGAATGTTATCTGTTTGGAGAGAGCAAAATGAGTAGGTGCTGATTTCCCAGTAAGTCTGTCTTTGTCATTGGTAGTGCCAGTTCCCACAATCCTAACATTCCCAGGGCATCAGTCAGTGTCTACAAGGAACAATTTGCAAATGTTAAAGCATGTGAAAAGACGTACAGGCCAAAACTCAGAGCTCTCTAGGGACTGTGACCCCTCAGATGGAATATATTTTCACAGGCTACATGAAAGAATTCCAGCAGGGTCATTCCATTTGGTAAACTTCTAAACAAACGTTCTGTCATTTTAGTTTGATTTATAGATTTTCTTTTTAATTATCTGCTTATTGTGAAGAGATTAAGATGAGAGACGTGACCTTTGACGGACTCAATTTAAGGCATCTGGTATATATGAAGAAATTCTGATACAGGGATTGGCAATTGACTGATTACAGAAGATAGGGAAAGTATGTTTACTTTTAAAGAGATCTCCTGATCAAACTGCCTGACTCTGGCATCTTTTTTTCCTGGAATTCCGTGTGGATAACTACATGCATAGCTAGAAATTAATGTTAATTTTAACTTCCAGTGTGTAATTATTATGAATTGCTAGAATTAAATCCTAGCTGCCTGTGTTATTCTTGAAATGTTAGTGTGTGGTACAGCTGCTACAAGTAGTGTTATACAAAGAAAACTGGTGATGTACAGTAGTTACTATGTGAGCCCTTTGCAAATCACAGGTGGCATTCTCCTGGTGAATGCCCGAATATTGTCATTTAAAATGATATATTTGTGTGTGTGTGTATGTATGTATGTATGTATGTATGTATGCAGTTGAATGCATATTTTTTGCTTATATACCTTTACATTTTTATTTCTTTAGGTATATATATGGGTAAGGTAGAATGGTAGTATGTCTTTCATTTACGCTGTGAACAGTGCCAGCGTGTGTCGTCTCCTGTTTGGCATTCACTGGGAGAAGAGAAGTAGGACATGCAGACTTACAAATTTGAAATGACCTTGAAAAAGCTTGTCTTTTTTTTTATGGCAAGAGCAACTGAGGGAAGTGGTGACCCTAATTTGGATTTTGGTTTCTGTTACCACAGTAGGGTAAGATATTAGCAGTATTCCAAAAATTCCTGATTTTTTCATTTGACTTTTTGGAGAAAATAGAAGGAAACATTTGATGTTTTACGACCAAAAGAATGTGAAGACAAAAAGCTCAGTTAGAATCTTAAGGCTGTATTTAAGATGAGCCTAAATTCACCTCTGTTTGATGAATGTCGTATGTGTGCAAAGCAAAGAACTTACGCACTGGTACAAAAAAAAAGTCTTGCTTTGTTTCTACCTAACAAAGCAGGATAACAATCTGTTCTAAGTTGGAATTTTGTAAAAACAAACAGAGAAACCCTCAGTTACAGCTCAAGTTAACACATTTTTTCAGAGAAGTATAACAGGTATTGTTTACATGAATATTTTGGTCTGTGTACTCAGAGCACCGTTTTACTGTTTGAAGAAGTCACTGCACAGATGAAGTTATCCTAAGACAGTGTGAAGAACCCAGAAATTTAGAAGTGTCCATAAATGCAGGTTGTGTCTTCCTGCGCCCGGCGGAGGTGAGGCTGCCAGGTGGGGCCGGCGGCCCTCAGCACGGGGTGGCGGGTTGAGGCGATGAGCCGCGGTGTGGCACGGAGTGATGGCAGCGTGCAGGGAGATCCTAAGGGGCAAAGCCATGTTTCCCTATTGCATAGTTCTAAAATTCTACAGCAGGCGTCTGTTGTTGCATGTAGACTTGTTCCTACCTGATGCCGAGAGAGCGAAACAGTTTTTCTGAGGGGGGATGTCCTTTATAATTTCAGGGTGAAGGATTTAAAATACCAGGGAGGGATGTGGAAAGTTTCTATAACGACAGGGGATTCAGGCCAAAGGGAAGGGAATGTGCACCTTCTGGAGTTAACTTCGATGTGCTGCAGCTACTTAAAATTGCATATAGCTTATTTCTTCGAAGTACAAAATATATGCAATAATCTTCTTTTGCCTTATGGCGTGTGGCAGATCATTTGAGGGGGATCCCTTTCCCCAAAACCTTCCTGATTGACACTGAAGCTGATGACTCACCTAAGATGAATGTAAAGTGCTGGAGAGAATGGCAGATCAGGAGCCGTGGGAGGAAACGCTCCTGAAACTGCTGGGGATAACAAGAATTGTAATTAATGCAAAAAGTAAAATAATAGAATGCTCATTTCTCAGATAATGACAACAAGGAGTAGAAGCTCTCCTGTACAGCAAGGAAACGCATGGAAGCCATGAAATGCTCTTCTCACTTATTTCTGCTAGTTAAAGCCTCTGGAACAGGGTTGGGGCTGGGAATGTTCCTCGACATTTTTTTCAATTGCCAACAGGCAGCTCTGTTGCCTGATGAAAATTAGTAAGTAATGAATGTGCCAGTTGGGCAAAGACAAAGTATTGCTGCTGCCTGCAGCAGTGTGAGGAGCTGTGGGGGAAAGGGGTGGAAAGGGGAGAGTCCTCAGCAGTAGTTTGTCTTAGGTATCAGCAAATGCTGCTCCTTCAGCAACTGCTGGATTTATTTTTAACTGCTTGACTCATTCTTTGTCAGATGATTGACCGTCAAGCTGCATACTGAAACGCGACTGTGCAGAAGAAGCAAGCACAGCTAAAGGAGAGGGGGGAGGAGTGGTTTTCTGGGAAAAGAGGCGGGATTTGAGAGTTCGGCTTCACGGGCTCTGTGCTGTCATTTGAGTGAGTTACAGGCTCCAAAGCAGACTGAGCGTCTCACAGGTCAACGTAGACAGTGAAGGATGATGGCTGCTTTTGGCTGCAAAGAGATGTGACTGCTCAGTTCTTAGGAGAAAGAAACTGAAGCAGTGTTCGGGACAGCAGTGCACTGCTTGGTGACAAATTAATATTTTTTTCCTGTGCTGGATGTTGCCAGTCTAAAGGATTCTCACCATGATCGATAGCTGCAAGAAGCAGCAACAGGGCTTTTCTGAGATTTTACCTGCTGGAGATGTTAAGCCACTGAAGGAGAAGGAATGCCTTGAGGTGAACAGCCAGAGAAGTCTCAAGGAAGGTCAGTCTCTTACTGATTGGGGGACAGAAAATTCAGAAGAACCGTGCATTCTCATTTCACAAGTATTTCTGGGGTCGTACTGTATGTCGAGGAGTATCTTTGCACAACAAATTAGGTATTGTTTTCCCTCTAAAAGCTGAATTCAGAATTTAGTTGTTAAATAATGATCATCATAGCTTGACAGAAATTGTACCGTGAAGAAAAATGAGCGATCGCTCTCTTCAGAGTAATATGTAGTTCTGAATTCATGAAGAACTCTGAGATTTTCTGTAAATGTTGCACAAAACCCTCCAAAATGTCACTGAAATGAATATAATGAAATGGATATCATGAAATTTGACACTACTGATAACAAAAACCCACAGACTGTTAGTTCTGTATGTGCATTGCCACTGGTATTGCCAACACTGGTTTCCTCAGCTACTGTCTTTTTCTAGAATACCCTTCTTTTCCCCATTCTTGAATTAGATTACAGCCTGCTTTCCAGATGTCTGCTTTTGAAATTAATTCATATCTCCTTAAATGATTGTTATTACACTGTACATTAAATTAACACAACCCATAAGCATCGGTCTGTAAAATACGAATAGCTTGAGGATATTTGGAGCTTTATTCAAAGCTAACAAATGCTGCTATACGGTATTAATTTCAAGTAGTATTTGCTGGGCTGTGGCTACAGCACGGCTGAGGCATGGAAGCTGTCTCATTCCTTCTAGCAGGAGATATTCTTGTAGCTGGCCTGCATTAAGGGGGACTGGGAAGAGACCGCCTGAGGTCAGCTGGCAGCCCTGCAAGCGCCCTGAGCTGGTGCATGATAACTTTCCAGGCGCTGTGCAGTTCAAGACTCAGACTCAAACTTCATAATCCATCAGAAACAAGTTCTATTTTGTAGCAGACAGAGCTCCTTCCTCCCTTTTAGAGCACTCAGCCGTGGCTTTTGCTCCATGTATCATTGGGTTCTCTGGTGATACAGAGATTTCTTCTTAGTTCATATGACATGATTTATTTCTTCCTTTCCCCTTCCCACATGAGAAGCCTTTCTCAGAATTTAAATGCTGGCTTTGCTTTTGTGTTTAATTTGGATCTTAATAACATTTGAAATAGCAAAAAGATATAAAGTTTCTTACAGAATTCAGTAACTGGCAGTTTTTTTAAACAAGGGAGAAAAGCCACTGTGTTACTAAGAAATAAGTTTGGGCTACAAAAAAATACTCATTTTTGCTTCCTTTCCTCCTGATGGAAAGACAGTGCTTGAAGAGAGAAGGCAAACAGTGGCTTCCTTCTCATAGTGTTTGCCTTGAGAACTCAAACAGTCCCACTCGAACCTGAGGGAATACAGGATTCCTTCTTCCAGCATTTCTTCTTTCTAAAGCTTAGCAAAACAAGCCATTTCTTTGTTATGTGTGTAGAACAAATTACTGAAAACATAGTAAATCTGTTATGCAGTGAAGACCTGCTATCTTCACCTTTTCAGTTTATAATACAAATATGTAGTTTAGGTATTTTTCAGATTTTCCCTTTCGTGTTCAGATACTTTTCAACACCATGTGTGAACGGTTAAAGCCAAAAAAAAATTAAAATTTGTTTAGCAATCCACAATGAAGTATGTAGAAATCTGTGTAATTCAGAAGGTGACGTAGCCTTTGCTTCCTAATCTGTTTTCAGTAAGTTTGATAAATCTAAAAATGATAGAGTTTGCTTATTTCAGGAATAAATTCTATTGGGTGCAGTCTTTTTTTAACTTGCTTCTTTACAGGGAAGAAGAGCTTGGTGGAAACACAAATCCTAATGCTGACTTTAGCAGATGAATATTAAAGGCACAGGAAGGTTAGGTTACAAGGATTTTATTTTCTTCGCATAGGCTAATGACTATTCAATAAAATGTATACTGTGGTATCCTATAGTTACTTATTATCAGTTCTGTGAAAATATTTCTTAGTTTTACACATTTTATCAAAATTGCCTTTGTATGAGCAAAGAACAAAAACAGTTTGTCCCTGGGGCTCACTGTGCAAAGGTAGCTAAGCAGCTTCTTCAGAAATTCCCAAAGCACTGTCATCTCATAGCAAGCGAACAGACAGTACATCTAGAAAATTAAGTGAAAAGCCTTGGATGAAATAAGGGCATCTTGTGCATACAGTTAGTAAGAAAGAGTCCATGTGATCAACAGGGCGTATTTTAGGAATATGTTTTGGCTACGTTTGTAAACGAGCAGTGAATTTGGGCAGTTTTGCTTTGTACCCCGGGTTATTCCAGTACAGAAATTACTGAGCTTGTTCAAGAATGTACAGCTGTGCAGGGAAGTTCTTGAAGGGATTATAAAATTGGTGGAAGAAATGAGGATGGTGCTATCTTTCATGTGTTAATCCGAGCTTCAGAGTTACCAGTTGCCTGCCAGTTACTGTAAGGAAACAAAGCTGACCAGGAAAAATGTTTTTCCTCCCTCTCTCCCCTTAAAGCATAATTAATTTCCTGGGTTCATTGTGCTTTTTTATTTTATTGACTTGTGAGGAACTGCAAACTGGCAAGTCCTAGAAACAGCATACAGGGCAGAATGAGAGAAGCACAGGCACTGCTCAGGTGCTTGCTGGAAATATCTTCATGCTGTCTGGTTAATGAATTACCAGATTTAGGCAGGAGTGGTTACTTCCCTTTGTCCATGCAGTTAAATCGATACTGCACGAGAGCTGTTTATTTAGCACATTTCCTGCATGTTGAGTACCAGTCAAACTCTGGACTTTTACTGCTCTCCTGACGTGGCATAAATTCTTGAGGATTCTGCTGGCGTTTATTTTAAAAAAGTTTTTATAGATAGTGTATATTTATGTAAGTATATTTTAAGTATTTATATATAGTGCCCCTCATCAGTGGCAGCTTATCAGTATGTTTCTTAAAACACTGATAAGGAAATGCTGAAAAATAGTATACTGTTTGTTATAGTTACTCAAAGGAAGCACTTCAAATTCAGTACACTGATCCTGTGAGGTTATTACTGTCCTTAACTTTGCCTACCATAAATGCTCTCTTTAATGACAGTGGGATAATTGCATGTCTTACAATTAAACCAACACACTACAGATTTTTCTGGTTCAGTATAGCACTTAAACAGAGAATAAGTGCATGGTAGTGCTATTGTAATAGCCACATGCTTGAATACCTTGATAAACCAAGGTCACAGTGTAGTAATCATATGTTATATGTTACCTATATGCAATTAGGGGATACATTGGCTATGCAGGAGCTGTAAGAAAATTTGCTATGCAACTCCAGTCACGCCAAGATTTTCCAAAGCTTTCAAAGAAAGTAAGGCCTAAGGCCACTGCTGCCAAAAAATAGGTGTCATCTCGTTCAGCCTTGTGCTGTTTGCTGCCATCTTCTTTCTCATGCTGGCATTAGTGATTATGCTGTTCTGGATTGAGCTGGATCAGTGAGTTTGTGTCACTGAAGGCTATTTCAGTAATCTTGGATTTCCCAGGTCAGAGTACTGACCTGGAAGGCTACATCTTTGCTGGTGTTGCTGCAAGTGGAGCAGCTGTGGTTGGAGAGAGGAAGAGACCATTACCTCTTCATTGGCATTCTGCAGTCTAAGATCAGATTATGAAACCACACTGAAGCCGCTGTCTGTTCTGTTGCAGTGCTGGAGGTTTCTTTTCCTTTAACAAAGCATCCAGCAGTGCATGTATGCACTTCCAGTCTTTCTAAGGCAGTGACTTTGTTGTTGTCCACTGAGCAAGCCCCTACAGTTATGTTATTGTCTACATAGCAGAATTGACAGAATGCCATTGCTTCCAGCCCAGGTTGCACCAGCCATCTTAAATATATATCCACCTTCCTCATTTTAGGTTAACGTGTAATCTTGTGACCCGGATGATTGGCCTGAGTACACATTTTGTTTGCTGCCTCTGCTGCGCATAGGAAGACTGTGTAGAATGGAGATATTAACTTCCCAAGGGGGCTTGGCTGGAAATTGTCTGTCATCAGTCAATGTATTACGCTCCAGACTTATCACAAAGCAAGTCTGTGGCTGATGGAGAGTTTGAACCCATTAGCCTCTTGACAGTGTGTTTCTGAGCTGATAGTAATAATGGAGGAAATACAAATCTGTTTTAAACAAACATTAATAGACAGTATTAAGGAGAGGGCTATTGCAGATTTAGAATATGTAATTACTGGTCATATACTTACCGTGTGCAATTTTACAAAACGCTTTTGTTTTTTCAGATTTCATACCCAAGATGGGAGTCTGTGTTGGTGGTTTGTGTTTTTTTTAATTTGAAAGATTTTGAAGGAATTGTAAAAATACACATTTTGCTTTTAACGTATACATATATATTCATCCCAGCAGACCTTCCAGTAATTTTAGAGCCTCTGCATGTTCTGACTTGTTTCTAAGCAACGTGTTCCATAGCAATAGGAAAAGATACAGACTGTTCTGTTTCCTACTCATTTAAGCTTCTCAACTGACACTGTTGTGCTTCATTTTCTTTGTTTTTAATGATCACACTTCACTATCCTTCTGATCCGGCTTTTCTTTTCCTACTTCCAGTATGATAATGTTGCTTCCAGAAACAACTATGTGTACAATATTGCTGCTTAAATCACAGTGCTGTAGGATTTCCCTCCAGAATTTGGAAAAGATGGTTTGAAACAGCCCTCAGTACTCTCTGCTGCCACCATTTATAAGACAGAATGATGGTACAACTGAGTATCTGCTAAAATGAGTATGCCTAAGAGACAGTTTTACTTTTCCTACATTGTGTTGGATATATTCTTAGCAGAAAATTCACATACAAAATAATAGAAAAAAATACATAAAAATCTGCAAGAAAAGGCAAGGGATATTTTGTAAAAATAGATTTTTGTTTTTTAAATGACACTTTGGCCTAGGTGGTGTCAGATTTCTTTAATGATTGATTAATTGTTTCTATTTGAAAATTAAACTTATTCAACAGGTCGCATCATCTTCAGGCTGGGGGTCAGTACGACTGTTGATGCATTTTATCTTTAGCCTGCTGAACAAGTTAGAATCACTTCCAACAAACCACAGACAGCTAATATTCTCACAGCTTTTTCCTCACCATCCTTCTTTCTTAGGCATGCCATGTAAATGAAAAGAGCACTGCGTCATCGCATTCCTGAGTTTGGACACACAGAAATGAGTAAAGCTACTGTATTTGCTATCACCATAGATTGTTTGTGAAGGCCACCTGCCATCTGCTAAAACACTCTCCTACTTTACTGCCACCCTGCTGTTCACACACCTGCATTAATCCTGGTGCTGTAATGAGTCATAAATCACTTCTGATGGAGGACTGTATTTTGCAGTGCAGCAGATAGAACTGTCTTCTGCAGCAGTGCCTCCCTGCAACTAGAACGTGCTGTTAACATCTACTGCTCTGTGCATCAAGCCCAGTATGTCAGAGACTGCCTGTGTAAAGGCTGTTTCAAGGGAGGCTGTTTTCAATAGAGGCTTTCTGTGTAATAGATTTTAATTTAAAGGAAACAACCGTGTTTCCAGCACTGTCTGTTTCCATGGCAGCCAACCTAGCAGCCCGCACCGGAGTTCCTACCGCTCTTGGAAATTTCCAAGGCAGAATGCTGGAATGTTGGAGATGGCATTATCCCATTTTTTCTTGCAGTTTTAACACAAATAGCTCATTTCCACTGGAGGAAGTAGTGGGTTGATTACATAAAGAACTTTTTTTTTTAAAATCAGTACATTATTCTTCTTGCTGTCAGTTGAAATAACTGTATGCTGATTAATGAACACCTCAGTGATTCAGTCTGTTGCATTTCTATCCTTGTTAAATGTCAACTATTTGAATACTTTCATAGCACCTTCTCTAAAAAGACAGCACTTCAACTTGAATTGAAAATAACAGGATATAAAACGGTATTAGATGAGGAACCAGTGCTAGAATTACTGCACACAGAACGTGTTCTGGTTTTTTTTTCAAGACAAGGAGCAGTGGTGAAAGCTTGCCAGTCATGCAGATAGCATTGTTCCTGCCAGGCAACTATTTATTTTTGGCCTCCTTGCATTCCAGTTCTTGGGATTATAGAGTACTACTTTGAGACACCTTTTCCATAGGATACAAATTACACATTTGTAACAAAGCGAACACAGGATACAAATTACACATTTGTAACAAAGCCAAGGCTAAAAATCACTTGCTCAACTTTGCTAGTAACTGTACTCTAAGTCATTTAATAGCACACTTTATTTTTACTTATTCAGAAAGTAATTGGGGAAAACATGGAAATCGTGGAATCTCAGCCTGGTGCTGAAGTGTTAAACTTAATATCATGCACTGACTTGAAAATAAAAAAGAATACAGGCTCCAGCAGGTCAGAACAGGAGTCTGACTGGCCTCTGCATGGTTTTTATTCAGAAGCAGTTGGAAGACAGTTCTTTGGAGTGGCAGCGGTGTGAAGGGGACATTCCTGGCAGATAATTTGAAGTGCAAAATGCTTGTGTTTTAGCAACTGCATTTGCTCAGTGGTGTTAACAAAGCCCTTCTTTTGTACATAGATCTTTAAATATAAGAAATAATACTAGTAAAGTTTGCAGTGTATCAACATATTTAAATCTTTGTCAGTTCTGGGCCTTAAATTTGGAGATCCACCTTCTATGATTTTGGATGTTATGTATGTTAACTACCTGATTTTAAAAGCATAAGAATGAGAAGCAATCAGGCAACAAGCTGCATAGATTCACCCAGAAAAGAGCAGTCTGTTCAGCACCACGTTGAGTAAGGTGCACCCGGAGGAACTTCGCTTCAAAGCACCTTATTTCTCTTGAATTCTCCCTTCCCTGGATTTCATCATTTTGTCTGGAGACGGTTATTAAAAAAAAAAGAACAAAAAAAAAAAAAGAAAAAAAGAGAGAGATATATAGAGAACAAATAATACAGTGTAATCAATTAGTATAATGCCTCGATAGATTTCAGATTATTTATAATATCTGTCTTCTGTTCTTATCCATCTTCCTGTCTTATTAGATTTACTTTATATGTTACTGACTGCTGCAGAAATCTTCTCCTGAGTGGGTTTCTGCTTCTATATATAATCAGTAAAGTCAGTTTTAGATTTATTTAAATTAGATTTAAATTAACTTAAAAACTACTGTATAGTTTCTCCCTGAAATAAATTTGCAATTCTTTGCTAAAATTGCAACTTGAGCTCCAGTCTCATATATTTCATTCTTGTCTTTGAATATGATTTCATCACATCTCCCTTATTAAAACCTTTTCATTTAGTTTCCATGACTCCCATCTTCCATATCTTTCTGATTGATGCAGCTTTCTGTGAGTCCCCATGTCCTTTCTAGCTTTTTGTAAAATAAATTCTTAGTTCCCTTCCTTCATACCCACTACAGGTCCACCTTCAATGTAATGATACAATTCTGTATATCATGTATATCTGCTGAGTTGTAGGGCCAAGTCTCTGTGACTGCAGTGACATAATAAAGGTCCTTCCTGCCGGTATCGTGACACGCAGGCTCTGCAAGCTGACTTTTGTGCAGATGGACCTATCCAACTCATGTACCACAGGTTGCCATCTCCTCCTTAGAAACATCTCAGCTTCTTTATTTCCGTCTCCATGTGACTAAAGGCTTCGTAAACCTTTCTGTCTTTCCGTGATGTATAAATACTACATTTTTTCCTGGTTTGTTTGCTTTGCAAAAGCAAAAACAATTTCAGCTTTTCATCTCTTAGAACTAGCATACTACTTTTCAATTTACAGCATCTTCTGTTAGACACTCTATTTTCTTTAGTCACACATTTAAGTGCTCAACCATTAAACGGCAACAGCAAAAACTGGATGCCAAACTTTTTTTTCCTTCTTAATTTTTCCTACAACTTTATTTACCCTCCTCACTTTGATCAAATCAGAATCACCAATGACTACCTTCTGGTTGCATCTTCGTGTTGTCTTTTCTTCAGTGTTCTCCCTTCAATGCTTCCCTATTAGTCATGCTACAGGCTGTCCTTCCCTGGCTATGTAACGTGTAAGTTCTTGATATTTACTTAGTAAGTGAATGTTCTGTGTCATTTATATCTCTTTTTTTCTGTGCTCCAGTAGAGATACACATGGCTTAACTTCAGAAGCACCGTATCTAATTTGCTTTGTGATGTCCAGCGTAGTTTGACTGATGATGGGTAGACATGAAGTGTTATGAGACACAATAAGTATTTGTTACACGTTTTTGCTAAGAAATGCTAAAACTTCACACGTATGCACATACATTTTATGTTCAGCTACACACCTACTGCTTTTCTCATCCTTCTGCTGCACTACATTACATACTGTCTTCTCAAACTTGTACACTGCTGAGGATACAGATGAGTTTTTACTCATTCCCACAAAGCTTAAGCCAAGAATCTGATCATGACTGAAGCCACAAATCATGGATAGAATACACTCATAAATTATATAGCAGTGTTTCCCATCATCTAAATTTGGAATTAATTTTTGTTAAAGAATTTGTTTAAACTGTTTGGAAAACAAGAGGTAAGATACCTACATACTTAGATTTATTTTTTGCCGAATAGATTTGCTTTGTCCTCTGCCATTTCCTTTATCAGTTCCACCAATCACACTCATGGCCAAGCAACATTCATTTCAAGAATTGACAGAAATTCTGTCAACCACAAATACAAATAACACATCCTGGGGTATATGTGTTTGCACCATTGATGCTTAGGTGGTGTAGGGCTGTGCTTTTGTTTGTTTGCTTGTTTGTTTTCCAGAGGAGTCTCAGCAGTGGCATACACCTCGGGCAAACAACGCATACTTTGGAGAGATACAGAGGAATACAGAGTAGAAGTATTGAAGCAGTTATTTAGCTTGCTTGTGTTGCCAAACTGCAGTGTGAGGCCTTTCTGATTTTTTTTCCCCCACAAACTTGCTAATGAAAAATGAAAATGCAATAACCATTAAATGCTGAGGTGGTAGGATGTGTTTAGGCTGCCCAGTCCAACCAGGTGACCTAGCAGTAAGCATCTGTGTTAGTGCAGTAGAATGCCAAATGCCGAACAGAAGTTTGCTCCCTTTCATATGAAGATGGAAAAATCTTTGTCTGAGAATCATGTCAGTGACTGGATCTGGGAAGGCAGCTCTAGGTCTGCTGCTGTTCCATGTTCTCACGTCTGTTCTTTGTAATTCCTGTGTAACAACACAAATTCTTGTGTAACAATATTGTAAACTCTGAATAGAACTGCTGTGGCACAGCCCTGAAATGTTTGTATTTAAATTCGCGGTGTTTGAGTCACATAAGAAAATAACGTCCTTGTTGTCAGCATTTGCCTCGCTATTCCCGGTAGCAGTGCTTAAGCCAGAGGAGTATCCTTCCTGTACTGCAGAACAGGAAATAAGCTGGTTCCTTTTACATTCTGAAAACAATGAAGTTTGTCCTTTGCCTAACTTTTAGAAATTACATCCATTTTGATGGTCTGGACAATGTGTTACTTTGTTTTGCTTCCTTGTGAAATACAATGGAAACAGCATGTCACAATCATACATCCATAATAAACTATTAAAGCAAAATTTGAGAATGTAAGTATTACAAATTTAGTGTATTTTTTCTTGACCAAGCATCCTGACCATCGCTCAAATAAAAGATGAAATTTCACATTAGGTTAACAGCTATACACATCTAAGAAATAGTGAAGCACTATGATAAAATGATACAAGCATAAGGGAAAATTAACTATTAAAAAACCTATTTTTTTTTCTGGAGGGGAAGTATGAGTTTTTTATGATACATGTTTGAAGCAGTCCTTTTATCAGATGTGACCAATTAACAGCAAAATCCATTGCAAATAAGGATTTAGATTGCTGCAAATTATGTTCCTAGCAGTTGATCCTTAATGGTGCCTGTCCTAGAGGTTAGTCAGGTCCAAATGTATATAGCAAAAATATTTCTAAAGTTGAATACTTGGCATCTTTGAAAGTTTGTCTTGAACTTTTAAGGGGGATATTATGCTTACATTTGAATGGTTGTGTTCTTTTGTCAGTACTTCAGCTGAGGCTACAACAAAGACGGACACGTGAACAGCTGGTGGACCAGGGCATCATGCCACGTAAGACTTGCTTTACTTCTAGTAATTTTTATTACTGTAATGCATTAAGTATGAACTCATATATAAAATAATGAAGATCAGGATTTCTCTAAGATCATTAAAAATAACTATCATTTGAAAGGACCAGTGGAATCCTTACGGTTACCTAAATGAGTGGGAAGTAAATTCATCATGCTTACCTAATGTTACAGTTAAAATAGCCACTGTGATGAAACTGCAAACTTTTCACATGAGTAGACAGTGATAGGACAAAGGGAAACAGTTTTAAAGTAAAGAAGGAGAGATTTAGATGGGATGTCAGATGGAAGTTCTTTACAGAGAGAGCGGTGAGGTGCTGGAACAGGCTGCCCAGAGAGGCTGTGAGAGCTCCGTCCCTGGAGATCTTCAAGGCCAGGTTGGTTGGGGCCCTGGGCAGCCTGGTCTGGTGCTTGACCTAACTGTTGGCAGCCTGCCTGTGGCAGCGGGATTAGAACTTGATGATCTTTGAGGTCTCTTCCAACCCAAGCCATTCTATGATTCTATGAAATAAATCAAATTTTATAAATGACTGAACACCAATATCAAAGCCAGCAGTATTTTAAGTATTTCAGTATTTTAAGGATGATAAGTGTTGCCAGACCAAACCAAAGGACACGCAGAAATTATAACTAGGGCATTAACAGGCAAGTCTTCTGTGTTAAATCTTGCATGATGATGGCTGTGATGTTACAGGACATGACTTTGGCTAGGCATTGTGCATCAAAAGCTTTTGTGCTTAGCTTCTTCCCATCACTGCATACGAATACATTTCCAGGAATATACGAGGAGGCTTTGTTTATTCTGGGGTTGATTTTATTTTTCAGAAGGCTGCTGGTTTTTTTTACTAGTTGCCAGAAGTTCCTGATCCATTTGTCATATCTGGCAAAGCACCCAAGCTGGTGTAAGAGTTTGGTATTCTTCTCTTCCAGATCGGATTATATACTGGTAGTGAATGCCTTTAGATGCCATCTTTTGAAGTGTTGAGATGCTGCTGATCAGCTGTAGTGCGAAGTGTCTTGCTAAGGCAGCAGTGTCCTCAAGATCATAAATTTATTTATAAATGCATAAATTTATTTATGCTACCAGGATTCTGTAATGCTGAGCTCCCAACTCTGAGTACCTGCCATCCTTCCTTGAAAGCTGTGCAAGAAGTTAGTAAATCATGAAGTTACTAAATCATTTTTATCTCTAACTGTTCTACAATTGGAATCTAACTGCAGTTTATAGTGTCTGAACTCCCAGCGTTTTATTTTGAAAGCAAGTAATTGACATGCTTTATGCAAATGCGCTTTATTGCCAGAGTCTGTTTCCCTTTATTTGATTGACTATATGAATTTGATTTCAATGTGTTAGAGATGATGGTTGTTTCAGCAGCACTGTGACACCTGAAATCAATTTAGGAATCACAAGAGGATCCTCCTGAATAAAGAAATATAGTGTTCTAGAAATCAACTCCAGCTAACCCTTTCCTTTGATATATTTTGTTTGTACCACACTTGGGCTCCCAGTACTATGCTGATTGTTTTCTATTATGTCTTCTAACTGGCCTCAGAATGAGAGGTACACAAAAAAACATGGAAAATACACTAGTGGACAGTGTGGGTTGAGACTGGACTCCAGATAATAGCACCAAGCTGTAGGAGACTTTCAGCTGTGCAAAGTGATTTTTCTTGTGAAACATTAGTATATATATGTTACAAATAGCTCAGTGTGCACTGGTGAATTCTAGCTTTAAAAATTCTAACCTGAAAGCACAGTGTCTCAAAGCTAATCTCTTGCTGACAGTTTCCGAATACTCATCAGACTTTGAATTGCCATCTTAAAGCATCTTTACCTTCTTAGGTCTATAGTGTTGATTTCTTTAGCAAGAGAATATGTTTCTTTTTGAGTTAAACCTGAAAAAGGTTCTACATTGTGAAAAAGTCATCCAAGTTTTTGTTTTGTGGCATGTCATCTCTGTTAAATGTATGGCAAAATCCCTTCCTTTTAACAGTAAGTCTGTACTTGATATTATTTCTAGCTGACTAGCAGCTCTTCTCCTCTGTTTAGTGGCTAACGATGAGAACTTTTGTACACTCCAATGAGAATTATATCCTGTCATCCAATTTGTATTGCAGAATATATATTACTGTAAGTCATATTTCTATACTGCCTTAGTATATGTATAATGTGCATACATTACCAGATGGATAGATGCACACTATATAGACAGCCAACCAAGTGCCATACTTGCAAGTTTTTCAAGTCTCACACGAGATGTAAGCAGAGCTTGGTTTCCATAATCACCTGCTTCATGGTGGAAGCTTGCTGGCATTCTCCTGTACAGGCAGAAGAGCTGTACCGAGGCTTGTCCTTTCTACCCCTGAATACTTTTCCTGTGGTCTGTCCAGAGATAAATTGTTCAGACAGTTTCACGTGATGATTGTTTCTTTCCTTCTCGCCTGGCTGTTTCACAAGGTTTAAGAACTCCTAGGCCTGTACACTTGCCACAGAGGCTCCTAGTAGAGGGAGTGGATATTCATCTGTCATCAGAGAAGTTATCTCCAGCTCTTCAATGTGAGAAGTCTTGCTTGCTCTTAAAACTGTACTTTATGGTATAGCAGGCGTGCACCTTCTCTTGTGACTAGCATAGCAATAGTGCTATCTTTTTTCACTGGGGTGACAAGAAGAATTCAGTTCTGTCAGTGTGCACCATGATAAGGAGCATTGGATTTCAGAGACATACCAGTTGGATTGGCCTCTTCTTTCTTCCGTTTTCAGTTCTGGTAAAAATAGTTTTCACACTCAGTAACCAAGGGGCAGCTGTCCACCAACATACACAAAGTACAGTAAGCTCATTCAGCTCATAAAGTTTAACTCATTGTGGAGCTTACCAAAGGAGTGATGACTCCTGAAAAATTCTTCCTATTGAAAGAAGTACATGAGGCCAGCATCCTGGGAGATCAAAGGAGACTGTAATAATTTCTAGCAATGAGTGGCAAGATCTCTGCTTTAATCAGGACTGTCTAGCTCTGAATGTAGAACGTGCTTGTCTTGTGCATTCCATCACAAAGGAGTACAGGGCTATACTCAGCAGTAGAACAGAGCTATTTTATACCCATCCAGTTTCTTCTGCTCTGATCAGGACAGAGAAATCTACAATTGCTTTGTACCCCAAATAATCCTTGACAAAGGATCAAAAGATTGACAGCCTCTGAAGAAAAGTGGGGACCTTCCTGTTGGTCTTCCTTCAGTTTCATCTAGAGAATTACCAGGCTTTGTTCTCCAGTTAAAAATTCAGTTTACCACTTCCTTAGATTTTCCCCAAGTAACAGCCTCTGCTGTACCTTACAGTTAATAATTAAGTCATAAGAACCTACCAAACTGTATGCCCCTGTTTAAGATCAAGAACTGTGGTGAGACTTGAATCACAGTATGTGGTAGAATACATTAGAAAATAAGTACTTCTGGCTTCCCGCTCTCTTTCATCCTTGATGGTAGTTCTTCTGGTTGCTATTAATTCTGCTTCAAGAGAAGGAGAAATTTATAAATTTATGACTCATTGCAGTTAATGTCCTCCAGACTCTGTCCTAAGATAATGTTGGTGTTGCACTGTAACCAGGAAATAAGCCTGCCAACTTTCTTCTCAGTCCCTCCTGTTTTTTAGGGCAGACTATATACTTCACACTCTCAGTGTCAGGACATCTTTCTAAATCTTTCACTGGCCCAGATTCTTTTAGAACTGTTTGTGTTCACCGCTAAGAAATCCAGGGTTTGGGCTTCTGCTCATGGGCTGCCTGCACTTCCAGCTGCCCTGCACTCCCAGCACAGAAGACTCACAATGAGTGACTGACTATTGATGCCATGTTTCACTGACCAGAACGAACTGCTGTTCGCATAAAGGACACTGAAATCCTCCACCCAGCTGGAGGGTTTTATTGCTTATTTATTTGCTGCTCCCCACGTGCCATAACATACGCTTACCCATTTAGAAAAAGACCATTTGCTGTAACTGATAACTCCCTGCCTCCCCAGCTTTCTCCTTTCCCTCATGTTCTTGCATATACAGCCCTGTGTTGAGAGCAATTCAATACCAGGATGTGCACTCCAACTTTTTTGCTAAGCAGCAAGAAGAGTGAGAGTTTGCCTTCTGTGGACAGTATTACTCATAAGTGAGCTTTCTTCGTCTCTGTGGTAGATTCCTGCACTGCAAAGAAGCTGTGGATTTAAATCACAGCCAGGAAGAGTTAAACCTGTAGATGGCTATATCTTGCCTGGAAACATCTCCCCGAAAGTTATTGAAAGGCAGTACACATGGCTGTCATCAGCAGTGTCTGCTGAAGTGGATTGTGTGTTTGTGACAGAGAAGAGCTATGTGATCCCTGGAGGTCTTTCCCAGCTGTACCATTCCTATGATTTACCTGTCTTTTCTTTTTTATGAAGTACAGCTGCGCATTCTGCTGCTCTTGCATGATTTACACGCTAAGCAAATAGGCTTTCTAATATTAATGGTCTCCTTGAATATTGCTTTGAATTGATACATAATGTAGAATCATCCTATTTTCTAATCTGAGCACACGAAGCTTATACAAAATTCTTGAAAAATCAGCATAAATACTTATTAAAGGACAATTCATCTCTTTCTGGTAACAGCAAGGGTACCATAGGTACAGCTGTATACTAATGTAGAATCACAGAACAGAATCATAGAATCACCAAGGTTGGAAAAGAATTCCAAGATCATCCAGTCCAACTGCCAGCCTACCACCAGTATCTCCCAGTAAAGCACGTCCCTCAGTACAGCATCTAAATGTGTCTGGAACACCTGCAGGGACGGTGACTCCACCACCTCCCTGGGCAGCCCATTGCAGACCTGACCGCCCTTGGAGAAGTCAGCACTCTTTCAGAGAAGATTAGCGGAATAAATGAAAGTATTTTGGCATTTTATGTCCTATCTCGTAAATTTCCTGCTGTGGAACAGTTTTAGTTAACAGCCTCTTAGTCCACTTAGTGAAAAAGTTAACTGTTATGCAGTGATATCTGTTAAAATCATATATTCCATGTATTCTGTGTTAAGTAGAAATTAAAAGAAATAGAAATTTATACAGTTGGCCTGAGTCAAATGTAAGCCTGGTCAGATGCAAACACTGCCTTAACGCAGTATTAAACAACCAGACACAGATGGTGACTAGGGTATTTCTTTTGTTAATCACTTCTTATCTACTTAACTTTTACTTTTCCCTTCACAGCTTTGAAAAGTCCCGCTGCATTCCACGAGCAGATAAAGAGCCTGGAGCGAGCCAGGGTAAACCACTTTGTGTAAACTTGCCATTAACATCTGACAATGGACAGTCACTTGTATACGATATTGAATTTTCTATTTGAAAAAAAATCTGACCATTGCAGTAACAATATGGGCTTGTACCTTAAAAGGATCTGTTAGATCTGTTATGTTGGCACCAAATCTAAGGAAGTTTCTTAATCCTTCCTAAATCAAGCACCTATGTGGGATTAACTATGGTCATATTGCAACACATACCCACATAGTCCAAGGAAAAAATACTTGGATTAAATTATTCTTGTGATATATTTCTGTAGCAAATATCTAATCTTACTACTGTAATTTAGTGTGGCACAAAGGGATCAACTCCAGAAACATTCCAAATTTGTTTTGGGAAGATAGAAATTCATTAATACAGCTTGACTGAAAAACAAAAACAAAGCAAAGCAGAACCCTCTCTGGTAGCCCTGTTGGAACAGTGATCTGCTGTTCTGAATGCAACTGCAAATATTCATTTTTGGACATCAGTGAATTACTTTCTGCTTTTTCAAATAAATACCAGTTAATGATAATTCTTCATTTCTTTAAAGACTGAAAATTTTTTGAAGCACAAGATTCGCAGCAGACCGGACCGGTCTGAGCTGGTCAGAATGCACATCCTTGAAGGTATGTAGGTGCCTTTTAAGCAGAAGGAGCTCTGTTACGCCCTCAGCTGTATAACTGAATTGGGCTTTGATGCGAATTATTTCTAAATGTCTACATGTTTCTCTGTTTCTGCAGTGTCTTTAATACATACAGCTGTGGCAGTGAAAGTATTCCTAACTGTGCATTTTTTGGCAAGTGCATATTGCTTTTAGTCCCTAATGGTAATTATGCCATGGTGTACATACATATAAGTATTACTTCAATTTCTACTCATTACCGTAAAACAATTGACAGTTCTGGACATTTTTCCTCCCCAAAAGCCCCTACCTATTATAAACTTGACTTCCACCTTGCCGTGTTATTTTGCTTGTTGCTCAGTAACAGTAACCTGGTTTATGAATGAGTCTGTATTACTGTGATTCATCATAATCTTATCAGCTGCAGAAATTACCAAATAACCATAATCCAAGTCAGTTTAATGTTCTTTAGTTTCTAAACATGCATTTGGTCTGGATAGATAAAGTACCAGAGGGGAGTCTCTATAATGATAAACCGTCTCCATATTGACAAAATATCTCCAGATTTTTCTGAAATACAATTTTGAAAATTTTCTACTTGAAAAATCAGTTATCAGTTAAATCTTTACCATAGCATACACTGGTAAATATTAAAGCAGCAAATGCTATCTTTAGATTTTAATTGGAATTGGCTGTTTTATATTCCTTGCTTTATTCTTGGACATTATAAAAATGTTTACAAAATTATTATTGCTTTTAAAAAATAGGTTATATGTATTTACTTTACTTTTTAGAAAGCAAAGCGTGGAGATGGAAAGTATCTTTTCATGTTATCTTAATACTAGTTTGAGGTTTTCCAAATCATACTTGTATGCTTTTGATGTACACAGAATGGTTAGATGAGACAATGCTAGTTGTCATGAAATTGGAGAAAGATTGAATAGATTATTTAAATCAACAAATATTTTAGAGACCTTTGCAGAGCCTTCGTTGCAAGCCACTCAGATGAAACTGAAGAGAGCACGCTTGGCAGATGATCTGAATGAGAAGATTGCGCAGAGGCCTGGCCCTATGGAGCTGGTAGAAAAAAATATTCTGCCTGTAGATTCCAGTGTTAAAGAGGCAATTATAGGCAAGTAAAAGAACTACAGCGTATATCGAGGCTTAAGATTAAAGTTCACCAGAAGAAAACATAGTTTACTAGTTCTTATTCTTTCAGCTTCTGATGCCTAAGTTGTGTCATCATTTAACCGAATATAGTCACCCAGTCTTTGTTCAAAGCCAAGCTAGAAATACACAGACCATAATACTCCATCTGAAAATATGTTTCTTAATAATATCATCTACATGGCTATCGCTATATCAAAAATGCAATAAAATACTTAACATAGAATATGTTCAGACTGACCTGAAAAGTGGTCAGTTTCTAGCAGCTACCTAATTCTGCCACCAGTGAGTGTTTAAGTTTAATTTCTATAACTAAAAATAATTGTTTTGCTTGTTCCTTTATAAACATTCTAGCAGTTGGACAACAGAATTACCCTCAAGCTTTGGATGACTATTCATTTGATGAAGACAGCAGTGATGCTTTATCACCAGATCAGCCAGCCAGCCAAGAATCCCAAGGTTCAGCTGCTTCCCCTGGTGAACCAAAAACAAGTGACTCACCATCACCAATAACACCAAATGCTACTACTTCAACACAGGTACAGTTCTAAAACATTGAAGCAAAATCTCCACAGTATATTTTTGGAACTGTAGAAATGGGGCATAGTTTCACATGAATTCAGTATCTTTGCTGTTGCAAAGAGTTGGCTGGAGCTCCACTTTCTGTTAAGAATTACAGACTGGAGTCCTTGCTTGGCTGTTGGTGGTGATGAAATTCCCACAGCCATAGATTCACCACAATTCATTACAGCCAGTAGAACTGCTGTTTCCCAGGGAGTTGTGTAAAAGGCCACATCCACAGCTTGCTATGGCTGTTACTGATTACTTCATGTCTATCTTCATTCTGGGCAAGTTGTTTACTTTTATCTGGATTTCTGCTCGTTCTTCTATGAATTTTTTTGTTTGGCAGAGAAAGACACAAATTAAAGGCTTCAGAGGAGGAAAAGGCAGCAAAGCTGTTATATGTTTTCTGACAGTGATCTGTTAAACAGTCAGTAAAGTCCACAAACGAGCCACGTTTTTATGCTTGCCCTTCTATTAAGCGTGCTTGTGGAAAATGCTTTTATTTATGCATTGAAACTGCCAGGGGATTTATAGCAAAGCCAGGGCTCTGCATACAGGAACCACACTGCACTTTTTAAAATAAGGCAAACCAAAAGGTAAGACAGAACGGAATATTGAGTTCTTACTTTATAAAGTAATGTAAAATTAAACAGCTGTATATGAGATTAATATTGCCTGGTCTCCCAAGATGTTTCCAATTCTTTTAATGGCCACGGACAACTTGATACTGTCTTTTATTTACTTATTAATGCAGTAATTCAAAAAGTATTGCAAAGTTCATGCTGAAAAAACAATGCCAGACACAGTGTACTGCACATCTGTTCTATTTCATTGTTCACTAACATAAAAATAAGACATTAACTGAGTTTCGTACCAAATGAATGTAATTTGTGCTGAAGAAACTGAAAACAAACCACATGAAATTAGATTCCTAAGACAGAGATTCCAAATGGAGAGCTAAATAAAAATACTCAGAGCAATGCATGCCAAAAGCTTTTCAAGTAGGAAGCATAAGATAGAGGCATGATTGCGCCAACAAAATGACTGAGCTCTTGAAGCTGACTGGAAAGGCACTTCAAAAGAACTTCAGTCCTCTGCTTATGGATTTGATAATGCCTTACAGCCGCTTCTGTGTACAGACCTAAAATGCAAAGCTGCTCCTCTGCACAATAAAACTGATGCTTACTTTATCGTTCCTTAGAAATAAAGAAAATGAGCCAGCGTGTCTCTGCAGGCTCTGTCTGGGAAATTGATCCTTCATTCTTCTAATTTCCTCTGACAAATTTTGCATTTTATTGTAACAGAAAGTACAAAGAATATTTTGAAAACAGTGAAGGGCAGCCAGTGTTCTTTTCAAAGCTTCCTCCTCCGCACATTTTCAAGCCTCACAGAAAGTAACAACTTTGGGAACCTTCAGCTCATGTTCACTGATGACCCAAAACTTGATTTCACCTGATGTATTTGCATCTGGTAAGGATGCAGTGCTTTACCACCACAATTCTGATGGTGCTAAACAGTTAACGTCAGAACAACTATCTTCAAAAAACAGCTGAACTTTGTTTGAGTAAGAATTGAATAACAATTTTCATAATATATTCACTACAGCTTGTTGACCTGCTAAATGCTTCTTTGCATTTAGAATAAAAGGTTCAGAAATGATATCATCTGTATCTGGAAGTAAAAGTTCTGTTCATAAGAAGTAATTCTTACATTACTTTATGAAGTAATCAAGTGAGGAAGCTGAGATCCGTTTAGATTTTTAAACTAAAATTTAAAAGCATAACAGGTAAATGACATACGTGGTTAGCTGCCTCATCTGGCACCAGCAGTAAAATCGGCAAGTCTGTAAAAAGTTTTGTATTTCATATGGTTGAAGTCCTTTGTAGTTCAAGATAACTAAAGTAAGGAAGAAGTTATACACTACGGCAAGGAGATTATTTAACACCACGAGTTTCAAGCAACAGGATTTAAGAGATTGTTTTCTGAAAGATACTGACTTTTCCATTTTAAACTGTTGTGTTCTCTTCGTGCAACTGTTCCTATGACGGCTCGCTAAGTGGCTCGCTTCCTGGGGATGGCTGTGCTACCTGTTTCTTTTCACCCAGAAGCAATGAATTCCAAATCCACTGCACTGTATGTGGAATTCTCTGAGGTTCAGTGACATAAATTTTGAAATAATGTAAAATCAAACATCCCCGCGGTGTGCCTTTAAGAAAGGGGTGCAAATATTCTCAGAAAATAAAAGTTCCTTACAGAGTAAAAACTGCCAGGAGTTTGGCTGAACAAGATCTTGGAAAATATTATTCATCTAAAAAATTGAAAATGAAAAAAAGGATCAAAAACACTATGCAGCTTAAATAGCTTATGAAAGCTAGGCAGCCTATTCACAGCTTTCAGCACAGAAAGAGTGGACATGACAGAGTTGAGCTCAATGAAATTTTATTATGTTAGAAAACGTTCTGGAAATTTCTGGCAGGAATCATGGTGGCAGGAAAATAATGATTTTTAAAAAATCCTAAGTCTTTCTGGCATTTGGTACATTTATAGATGAAATGATGCACACAGTGCTTGTAGCAGCAAGGGAACAAACTCAGGAGAGTGCAGGCTACTGAATTATACCTACTCAGTAACATCATAGTGGTTGCAACTCCTTAGCAAATGCTATTGAAGATTATTTCTTCAAATTATGTGGCTGCGTTAATACTGTGTGCTCATGAAAAAAATAGGTTAGTTTTCCTAGGTGGATGTTTGACCTTCGTGAAAGGCTTTTCTGAGGGCAGTAATTTGTGGGGTAAGATTTTCTTTGCGTGCGCAAGATTCTGACCTCACACACACACAGAAAAATGTGAAGGCCTCAACTCAGTAAATAGCTGTTTTTTCTAAATACGGTGTTTTTCTGTAATTTCAGTCAGCTGCTGCAAGTATAGGTGCAGGGTCAGATTCTAAGGTGACATCATGAATGTTGCTTCAAGAGATCAGTAACAAACAGTGGTAAACCTGAAAATGATTGCTAACAGCGCATTCCGTTCACTCCTTAGCTATCTTTAACCTCTCTCTCCTTTTATTTAAAATCAGTAAAATCATATAATTAACAAAATCTCCACTTATTTCCATATAAAAAAACTTCAGGAACTTTTAATATTCTTAAAAACTGTAACTGTGGTTGTAGAAACCTTCATGTACGAAAGCTTGGTAACTGTATCAAGGAAGGAACTGGAGAGAAGGTTTTCCTGTAGTCCTTGCCTTAAAGACAAGATTTCTGTTTTCATTACACTGCTAGGAAGAAAGCTACTCCAGTGATAGCTGTCAGTTCTTGAAGAATTTTGCAATTGCAGCGTTAAGAACTATGTAGGTTGCTCCAAAAGTAATGCCTCCTACTTATTTCCATGGAAATTACAAACAATACGAAGAGCACAATAGCACAATTAGATAGGACTACAGGTACAGTTTTTCAGTGTAGTCGCCACCATTAGCTACACATTTTTGCCACGATGAACAAGAGCTCTTCATTTCGTGCTGTGACACTATACACGGCCATCTGGAAAGTGGTTTGTCTTTCACTGCTGAAATGCACCACTGTGCTGACATCCACTGTTTGACCTCCATCAGTATTCAAAAGTGCTGATGAATGTCAGTGGGGGCCCTTTTTTCCACATGGAGGAATTCAGCTCCACCCTTCGCTCCCCCCACACTTCCATGTCAGGCGCCATTCTGTCCCAGTGCCCCTCTGCTGCCATCTGTCACACAGCAACAACACTGTGGGCCAACATCGTTGTAATGCCAATAGGAGGCATTACTTTTGGAGCAGCTCTCTTATGTTAGAAGTAGTTTTGGTAAAATGCTCCTGACTTGAGTGGATCAGGTTACTTCTGAATGTCCTTCCAACTTTTTCTTTTTTAAAATGGATTTATCAGAATGGATTTATCAGGGTAGCAACTTTGAACCAGAAAAAAAAATTCATGATACTTTCTTTCTGTTTATTTTTTTTTCACTTTTGTTGAAGGGGAAAAGACTTCTGCAAAGCAAGACCCAGTGTGAGCGTTATGTGTACAATGCCCTTTCTGAGGGCTTCTTTTATGTTTCATAAATACTTCATGTTTATCTTTCTTTTTACTTGCAAAAAATGTCAACAATACTAATTAAGTAAAGAATTGTTGTAAAAATATTATATACTATTAAAAAATGATATTAAAATCAATTACTGTTTTGTCTTGAGACTACAAGTAAATTCTGTATGAGTAAAAACACATTTTTGATACATTTAGATGCAGTAATTAAAATACAAACTGACAAGTCAAGGTAAGAAATCAGTTTCTTAATTGCTATATTTGAAGTGTGCCAAAATGTGTGTTTATAGCACACTTGTGTACATGGAAGAGTCCTATTTCTGTCATTTCTTCTAAAACTGTTTTGTGAACTGTCTTAACTGCTTCACATATTTTTGATTATTCAGATGCTGTGGTTGTTTTTAATGTTTCTTTTTTTTCCTTATATTTTTTTAATACTAGTATCCACCTTTAACCTCTCCAGTTCCTGAATTCCTTAAAACTCCTCCCACAATCGAACACGTTACACGTTCTACTGCTACAGCCACCATGACCACAAGTACTGTGACTGCAGCAAAGCCTGGGCCAACATTAGTAAAGGTAGGTATCTGAAACAGTGGCATCTGAAGTCAGTTCTTAATCTGATTTGTTTTTCTGTGGCTACATTCAGTGCAGGAATACAGTAATAATGTTGCAGTATCTGTAACCAACAACTGCTTACAGTGTTCAGAACATACTTTGCTGTTGACTGAAGGCTTTGGTACACTGAGCTCAACGAGAACACTTGTAAGGGCTGGCTGATTATTTCAAGAGGTTCTTATGGTGTACTTGAATAAAGTACTGAAGCAGAGTGATGCAGTGCATTGTTACTGAATTTTTTAAAAATACATAAAGAAATAATATTAGATTTTTGCAATATGGATTTTCTTTTCTCTACTAAAGAAATTAATTTTCTAATCTAGCTTTATGTGGGAAATAATTTAATAGGAATGGAGGCAATGCATTCATAATCTACCTACAGCCAAACCAGTGAACAGCATTCCTCCTTTTTCACAAATATTTTTGTAGCTCGTTTATCGTATGAGAATAAAGCAGTGAAGTTACTGTATCCTTATATTTGAAGATCAGAAAACTGAGTGCACTCAGTTGTCTTCTACACTGCCTTGTCCAGCAGCATGGAAGACTTTTGCAGTACAGTGTGAGAAAGGTTTGTGTTGGAAAACATCTGAAACGTTTCAGCTCTGTAGTGATTTCATATATGTAGAATTCTACCTAACTACATGAAAATAATTTTCAGAGGATGACCTCTAATAGTAAATTTCTAGTATAAAATTTGGCTATATCCAGCAAATTTTGTACCAACTTACCTCACAGAACCTTAATGACAAATTCAGATATTCCCCCAAACCTGTAGTACTTGTGCATGGATCAACACAGGATTTCTGCTGTGATGCTTTCTGTATGACTAGGTAACTGCCTTCAACTTTTCACTCAAAATAATTTCAAAGATCTTGTAAAGGAAGAGCATTTTACCATATGTACAGATATTGCGGATAAAAGCGGTGCTGAAAGCTCCATTAGAGTAATCCTGGACTTGATAGGATGGTCTGTCTGTGATTTTAATCTAGAACTGTGAGTACTTCTGACCTGTAGGTGTTTACAGATGGTGTTTAAGTTATTATCTTTCACATGTATGAAGTGTGACTTTGAACTTCGCTCCTTCAGAAGAATGTCTCTTTATAATGACAGGTGATGGCGAGCGGAATCCTTTAGCTTCATTTGTGCCATGTACTAACAAAATATTCACAAACTATAATTTCTGATGGCCCCTTTTTGTGCGCAAGTATAAAATAGTTATAGTATGTTACTTTTTCAAGGATGACGACCAGTCATTTTGAGTGGGATTGCAGGGACAACTATTCAGCAGCTCTCTTTGCAGTCAATACACTGATGTGTACTTTATCTTTGTATCTTGCGTAACTGCTCATAAATGCAATGTCTTTTATAGCTGTTTCAATGTTTTCCATCCGTAATTAGCAAAGCCACCCAAAGAACCCAAATGATAAGCATCGGAGTAAGAAATGTAAGGAACCTAAACCAAGGGTGAAAAAATTGAAGTATCATCAATATATTCCACCTGATCAGAAAGGTGAGAAGAACGAGCCACAGATGGACTCAAACTATGCTCGTCTGCTACAACAGCAGCAACTGTTTTTGCAGCTGCAGATCCTGAGCCAACAGCAACAACACTACAACTACCAGACAATTCTGCCTGCACCACTGAAGTATGTGAAGCTTTGTGTTTTCTAAGTGTATTTTAGGAGCATATATGCATCAGTTGTGGACTTTGTGCCTTAGAAATGTTTTTCAGATGTTAGAGACACATGGAAACTGAGAAAACTTAAACGGCAACATGTGTTAGTGTGGGTATTATTTAACCTCAACAGAGTGATGAGACAGGTCTCAAAATACTTCTGAAGTCTGAAAAGCTTGTAACAAGTCCTATTTACTTTCAGTTTGACATGGAAATAGAATCTTCTACCTGTCAGATGCATTTTTTCCAATCAGAGGCATATATGAAACTCAGTGCATGTGTATGTGAAAGCAAGAACGTTTTGTCACAGTTTGCACTCAAATATAATTGAGGTAGGCAGCGCAGAAGAGAAACACGCAGACATCCTTACAGAGACGTGTGCTGTTCTGCTGCTCTGTTCTTTTACACCTGTTCAACTCCTGCCATTTTCAAGTTAAAAAAAAAGTCTTTTTAATTATGTAAAATGGGTATGTTTATACCCTCATCTCTAGTGCTTAGTGAACTCTTTGGCACTTCTAACAGTGAGAAGTGTACGTTGTTTTATAGATAGAGGCAGTCAGAAAAATAAGCCCTTATGAGGGTTGCCTGCAGCGTTCAGCAGAAAGAGGAGCCGGCTGACTGCAGAGTTTCATTCTCACCATCTAAAACCATCATTCTATTCCTAGAAGTGCTTACAGAGTAACGTGCCACAGTCACACAACCCTAAATTGAAGTGGCTTTCAACATTTGTTTTGTTGTTATTGTTGTTTTTTAATGAGCTTTCACCAAGTTTTCTTTCCTCCACAAATGAGACTAGAAAAGTAAAAGGATACCATCTGTGGTTGTACTTATAATTACCATGTATCCTAACATTTAGACTAGAGCTGTTTCTGCTTGCTTACCCACGCTTCTTATGTTCTGTTTTCTGACATTTCAGAAATGTTTCTTCCTAAATCACTTGAATGAAATAAAGAGCTAATTTATGGTACCTAGTGTAAATGGTGGCATTTTAACATTTTTTAACAATTATTCTGAGATCATGATATGAGATTCTTCTTTATGAGAGTACCACTGACTCAAAGCACGTCATCATCCCTTTGGTCCTTACTGGATGTGGACATTGAACTTGCGTGTAGGGTTGATACATAGATTTCACCATTATGGGTTTTTTTTCTGATATCAAACAGGACAGTAATTGACTGCCCCAGTTAATGATTAATTGGTATGAACTATTTCTGCATCCACAGTACCCCAAAGGGATGACAATAATAAAAACTGTGAAGCATAACTATGTAAGCTTAATGACAAATAAAATATCAGTATAGTATCCTCTGTATGTTTTCTTCTCTGTGCTGTTTTATTAAAAATTATTTTAATGTCACATATATAGTTTTAAAAAATCACTCTTCGTTAAGTTTATAGAATCACGGCTTCTTGACTGAAAAGAATATAGAATATATGTATTGTGTATTACATGTGTTGTATATTTAGCACTCACATTATTGTCCTCATTTTTCTCATCTCTTGAAGGCCACTGAGTGACAAACAGAATAACAGTGGGAACACACCACTAAGTGCTTTGAACAACAACACACCAACATCAGCTGCAAACGCAACAAGACAGAACAGTAATGTTCCTAGCCGGAAACCAGGACCTCTGCCTTCAAGTTTGGATGACTTGAAGGTAACAAAGAGAGATTTTTCCATTCCTAAACATCAGGAGAGTTCTTAAAATGCAAACAGTTACTATCAAAAATGAGTCTAAATATTCTTTACCAACAAAAAGCGTATTTTTCTTTTAACTGTTTAGTATAGAGGTGAGGATTTTATACACGGCTCTTCTGGACTTAAAATATTTGTTTTGTCCTCACAAGCATGTGTTATAACAGTGACATTTATTTCCTGAAGATTAGAAGAGGAAAAGAATTTCACACATTGTACAAGTACACAGTTTGGTACCTTTTTTAAACTGTGAGGTGTATTCACGTGGAATTTCCACCCTGACAGATTTTAACACTGGAACAGCAATTTCTTCATGATAATTTTAGTATTTCATTGAAGAAGTTTGGTTAAGGAATAGAAATTAAAACGTGCCCTAATAATTACTTATTTAGAGAGGTCTGAAGTCTGCACAGAAATAACACTGCTAAGGAGATTTCATCATCAGCGTTCAGCGCATCATCTGAAAACAAACACTAAATTTCATAAAAGCTACAAACTCTGGTCTAATGTGAATGTATGTCATATGATTCTTCCTTGAGAAGGACATTAACAGGAATTAATACTATCAAGGACCTAATGAAAATGAATCTGAAGAGGCTTATGGGGGGTTATGGGTTATGGGTCAAGATACTTGTCAGTAGCAGCGACACAGGAACAAGACTCGAGCACGAGAGTGGGGACATCTAGTGGGCAGCTGATTTGTTTCTCTACCAAGGTGTTGGGTTTTTGATGGGTGAGTGTTTTTTGAACTTGAAAGAGGAAAAGATGCCTTTCTGAAGACAGGATTCTCAGGACAGTAATGTACTTGCATGTGTTAAAGCTAACTATTTCATACAAAATAAGTCTACAAGACACAATTCAAACTACAGCGTTTGAAATAACTTTTTGAAACTTTTAAGTTATGAACTGTCAATTTACTAAGACACTTCAGTTAATATCTGAAGTTTTGCTTTGTAGCAATTAAAGTTCTTCTCTTACTTTTTCTGCATAATGTATTCACACTGCTGTGATAATATGAGCTCTACCTGCTGGTGATGTTTTCAACACTGAATCATCTACATTGGTTCTGATAAGAATTAAGAAAAGTGCTGTTGAAAATCTTGAAATGTTACACTTGCTTAAGTGTGCCAGGGATACCAGAGGGGAATGGATTGGGGCAAGAGGAAGGGCTAATTGTCAGGAGGACAGTTAGTTAAAATTGCTGCAGTTCTTAGAAATTTGCAGTGTGTATGGATTTCCATGACTTCGTGTCATTTACTAATCGTGAAGACTTACACTTGAAAATTCTACACCAGCAAAGTACCGAAGTACGATTAGATGGTTTGCACATTACCATAAACGCCAGTGACTGTTCTTTTTTAACTGATAATCTGCAGCACATAATTAATTTACACTCACCACATTTGCACTCTACTTTGTCAGTAAGCATACTGGAAGCTGAGGACACTTTTTTTAGCAAAAGTTAGATCGATTTTGACTGCTTATACTTTTTATACTTGTGAAGGAAATCCAAATGGCACATAGCTGTAATTTTTCAATTGATAATTAGAAAAAGAGCCTTCTGTTTTTTGATGTGTCCACTGAACCATCTAAATTACCTGATAAATTTCTGATAAAACACACCTGTCTGTCTTGGTAACATAACAACGAGTTCAGCATGCCAGTAGTCAGAGCTTTTATTTGCACTGTTGCCACATTCTACAGCTTTTCTTCAGAAGATTTTACCCCACAATTGAAACTGTACTTTCAGTTTCAAATTTTTAGTAAGTATGAAAATTAATTGTAACTCCACAATTATTCAGCGGCAGCTGAACACTCCAAAGGTTTTGGCCATTTAACCAGTGAAAGTAAGTTGCTGGTAATGGAAAGGTACTCATGGATTCTGCATGCTTGCATGCTCTTAGAACCCAGAGAAGTAAATAACCAGAGAATATGTTGAAAAATATTTTTTCTTACTGAAATGTAACGAGGTAAAATATATATTTATTTTTTGCTTCAAAGAAAATTATTTATTTCAAAAAAATAATAAATAAGGTGGGGGTTTTTTTTTGTTTACTATCATACTTTACTTTATCTCAGGTAGCAGAGCTTAAAATGGAGTTGAAGTTGAGAGGATTACCTGTGTCTGGAACAAAAACAGATCTTATTGAGCGTCTGAAACCCTACCAAGATCTCAATAACAACGGAGTCACTACTTGCAGCTCTGCTACAGTCACTACTTCTACTGGAGCCACAGGTAACACAGGGGAAATGGCTGTGGCATTTCCTGTTGCAACACTAAATAAAACGGTGGCTAATACCATATCCAGCTTTCCTCTGGAAAAAACAGCTACTGGACCTGGCTGCAAAGCAATAAATACTGAGAACGTTAGCTCTCCCTTGCCTGTATCTCCCTCCCCTTCAGAACAATCTAATCTAAGCACAGATGATACTGGTATGGCAGACACTTTCACAGAAATGATGACCATGGTGTCACCATCTCAGTTCTTAAGTACTTCGCCACTAAGAACAAATACAAGTGATGATAATCAGAATCGGAGCAGTGGAAAAATCTCAAGCATGGAATTTGATGTAGCAGAAAAGGACCGCAAGCTTCAAGAAAAAGAAAAACAGATTGAAGAGCTCAAAAGGAAACTGGAACAAGAGCAGAAACTTGTGGAAGTACTGAAAATGCAACTTGAGGTTGAAAAAAGGGGACAGCAGCAACAGTCTCAGACTTCTGGTAACTCAGCTGCTTTGGAACAGAAGCAATTCAGTGCTGCTGTCAAAGATGAAAATGCTCTTACTGACTGCTCAAGCACAAGTCAATCTGTATCTGTAGCTAGTCATCCTTTAGGACAACCAGTATACACCACTGGACAGAATCCAGTTGCCCAAAAGGCAGTTATCATCAAACAGGAGATACCTGTGGCCAAAGCTGACCCTCAGAGTGCGATTTCTCAATTTTATGTTAATCCACAGAGGCAACCACAAACTGCAGTTGTTGCCCAACCTCAAGCTTTACTGACGACACAAGGAACACAGCTGCTCCTTCCACTATCTATCCAGGGACCGAATTCTGCCACTTCGGTGCAGCTACCAGTTGGAAATATAAAGTTACAGGTATGGATGTTTCATTTTCCACCATAAAAACATGTCAATATTTGCTTAACTTAATGTAGATTAATAAATGTATTGCTTATAAGATTAACTGGTAAAAATTAGGCTTGTTTTTGCTTTAGAGAAAAGATCAGAAACTCATTAAGAGCCAACCTGCTTATATCTTCTAGGAGTTGTTTTCTTTGTGATCTTGAAAACAGTTTTGACTTCCCAGACTCTTTCTTGTGAACAGTAGTTGTTTTACTATGTATTCCTTCTGTGCACAGTTGTTTTAGGTATGTAGTATGAAATAACAAATTCCACCCCTGTAGCTCAAAAAAAAACCAACCAGACAAAACAAAACAAACAAACAAAAAAAAAAAAAAAAACCAAAACCCACATCAGCCTAAAACCCAGCATTTTATTTCAAGGTATACCTGCTTTAAAAATACATATTCAAATTTCATTGTGTTCTGGTGGCTTATTACATTTAAAAATATGAACACTAGGTTGCAGCACTCCAGAGGAGTTAAAAAAAGAAACCATATTTATGCAAATAATATTTCCAGGCTGATAATAAGGTCATATCACTGAATTAATGCAGCATAAAGCAGAATAGGATATAAATGTAGAGCTGCAAGAGAAATCTGACCAGGTTGAATATCGTCTCGATCTGTGGTAGAATCAAACATACACCTCCCAGGGCACTGCTATTGCTTGCTAGCTGGATGAAATCACCCACCACTCTCATGGTTACAAAGCCAGCAAAGCACTGTTTCAGTTCCAGCGTGTGCTTGATGTTGTGGCATATTATGGGTTTGGGCTTTGGTGCTAGTGTGTGTGCAGTCATATTTAGTAGCCCTTATGAGGACGGTTGTGAGGGGATTGGAGCCTACAATCTGCAGTGTAAGAGCTATGCTGGTAGCTACCCACGCACACAGATCTTTGTCTAAATTGTTCTGGAATCCTGATAGAATTCTGCGAAAACCTCAAGCAGCTTTTTCTGGTATTTCACTTCATTGATACTGCAGGAAGTTTTCTTAACTTCCAACTCAAACTATCTTTTCTGGGGTTAGATGCAACTTATTAGTGTAAAAACTGCAGTGATATTCTTAAAACAGCTTTTTTTTACATGCTAGAAATCTTATCATGTTGCTACATCAGTTTTCTCTTCAAGGTTGCTAAAATCCAGTTTTTTCCATCTCTTACTGGTCATGCTCTCTTTATCTTCTGCTATTTTCATTGCTCTCTACTGGGTCCTCTCTAGTTTGTGTTCAGCATTCTTAAACCGCGGTGCCAAAATAAACGGCACTGTACAGCTGGAGCCTACCAGTACCAGAGAGAATAAAATTATTCTTTCCTGTTCATGGCTCACATTGATACCTCTTGGAATACATGCTATAGCTACTCTGTGTAACCTATGCAACAGATTTTTACATAGTGTAATTTACTGTGAGATACGAATAATGTAAATATTTTATCTTCATCTTTTAGGCTCAATCACAAGCTGGAATACAGACCCCATCACAAATACCTGCTCCTATTCCTTCCTCTGGCCCGGTCCAGACAGCAGCTAAGACGCATACTCCACAATCAAAACAAAACACCATCACGCAGCACGCACTTGGTCAGACCCAACAAATCAGAAAGGTTTGTGGATAGCAGTGAGCATTAAGAGATGTACTATCATGTATTCTAATTCTAGGCAGCAATTTCACAAGCTTTTGTCATATGTGTCATAATATACAGGTTCTTAACATCTCTGTACATCTTTGTATGGGATAAATGGGCTAGTAACTCATTCTCTTTCCAACATTTTAGTCCATGCAGGACTATTTTTCAGCTGCAAATAAGCATGGAAGGCTAAAGACTGTTTTTTTTTCTTGATGACTCTTATAACACACACTCCATTCTTTCTCATGCGTGCCACAAGTGGTATACCAGCTATTCCAGTCAATTTCTCCTGTTTGTCACCATCTCAAAATCAAAGATTCTTGTAGGCATTTCTTCTTCAGAGAAAGCTTTTATGTATGACTACAGATATTCATGCATTCCTGGGAGTTCCTTTCAGTGCCCCCACTTCCTTTGATTCATCCTTACTGATGAAGAAAGCTATAGACTCAAAATACTGGGAACAGGAGTTCCAAAGAGGCAAAACCATACCACACCTTGGATAATTCTCTTACTGAGGAATGCGAGGAATGACACAGAGATCCTCTTCCTCTGTACACAAAACTGTCAGTTCTGAAATTTCTCATTCCAAAACAGATGTGCATCAGCACTGGATGCAGAACCCAGTCATGTTCACTCAGTGACTGATAACAGCACTAACACTCACAAGAAAGGGCTTTCTTCTTTGAGCCTCATCCAGGAGCTAAGAGATTGGTTTTGCTTCTTTATCAGTGCTGTGTTCTCTAAGGTTCCAGTGACTTAGGAAAACAAGGTTTTCCAGTTTGCCCCACGGAAAGGATAATTTAGGAATAATTTCAAAATGAAAGGATAATTTTGGTAAGTTAGGTAACTGCCAATCTCTCTCTAGACAGCTCAGCAGTGTAAAGGGGAACATGACCAAATGAGCATCATCACTCTCCAAGTTGCCTGTTCAAGCTGTTTAACTTCATGGGCATTAAGGTTATCCTACTGAAGCCAAAACTGCTGGGATTTGCTATGGGGCTAATCTTGTTAATTGGATAGTCCCCATACAGAAATTTTCCAGTCATCCTTAGGCATGTACTCATGCCAGAAGTTTGCAGTTTGCTTCCTTATCTGTCAAGGGGTTCCAGAAATTATGGCAGGAGATAACCTTCACTCTACATGTGGCTGCCCTGGAGCTGAGCAGCCTGCTCTTATCCCAGCTGGTTTTTTCTCACATCTACTACCATCTTTTACATAAGAAAACTGCCAGTGCAATTACATTTCTTTTTTTAACATCAGAATGTAAAACGCTAATGCAGTACAATAGATCAGAACAGCCTTCATGCATTCAGCATTAGTTCTACCTGTCTCCTGTTTGCATTCATGAGCCTTATCTTTCAGCAGGCATATTGAGCCATTACAGCTAGTGAACTGTCAGTAACACTGTTTATTAATGCTTTTTAATGAAGTTAGCCTTCCTAATAATGATAATCTCCATTAATAGTTGTTTTCCAGAACTAGTTTCTCTTGAATCCTTCCAGACTTTCTCAGGGAGCTCAGATTTATATGCAAACCAGCTGATGATTGCATCTACTTTCTGCTACACACTTGAGGTGTCTCTTTGCATACCATCTCACAAATAGCCCTTGTTCTTCAATTCATTCATTATCAAGGAAACATCTCCACAGCTGTTCAGCTTAGCTGTAGACAGCTGGAAAATACAGCAGTTTTCACACAGATGATCTGTATGGCTAACAAACTGCATTAATCCCTCTCACAGCAGACCACTTATGGTGTTAAAACTCTACTCCACAAACCTTATCCTAGCTTTATCTCTATCCCTTACCTATGATTTTCTCTCACTTTTGTCATTAAGGTATCTGTGTGATGCTGAATTAAAAAGAGCAGCCTTATGCACACAGATTGCCTCATACAAAAGGGCTGCAGGGCACGTCCTGTGAGCAGAGGCTGACAGGTGAAACTCATTGGTCTCCGCAACTTCCAGAGGAGGGGAAGTGCAGAGAGAAGCACCGCTCTCCTCTCCCTGTGAACCAGTGATAGAACATGAGGGAACGGCACAGAGCGGCACCTGGGGAGGGTCAGACTGGAGAGAAGGAAAAATGCCCAGGCGTGAGGGTGGTCAGACACTGAGGCAGGTTTCCAAGAGGGAGAGGTGGTCGATGCCGCATGCTGTCAGTGTTCGAGAGGCGTTTAGGTAATGCCAGAAATTAGTTCATTTTGTTGACTGCCCACTCGGTAGGGAAATTACACATACTGTATTAAACTGTTCCATACTCTTGAATGTATTTCAGAAAAATTCAATTATACAGTATTGTGCTTCTTGGAAAGTTGCAAGGAGATGTCATATTTATCTGGAGTGAATGAAAGCATGTCAAAGAAACAGTTTCTTTCAAAGTGTATTAGCTTTAGCTTTGCAAATTAATCCACCAGAGCGAAAAACAGGTACAAGTAACATTCCCTTAACAGGAAATTTAAGCAAGTACTTAAAAAAAAAAAACGCTTTAAACTTTTTAATGTCATTTAGCTAGTTGGAGTAATTTAAACACTGAAATATTAAGACTGATATCTTAAACCTTTACAGGTTTTTCCACCTACCACATCAACTACAGTGTTTTCCTATCAGACTGCACCAGTTACAACACCTTCACAATCTTTTATTAACAAAACATCAAACTCTAACATTCGCAGTGGTAATAATCAGACTCCCTCTGTGCAGAATGGACCTGTTCCTCCTAATAAGGTAAGAATAGCCCAACCGTACTCCATAAAGTTCTCTTTTATTTTATTGTTCTTAAAAAACAGGTGGCTATATTGCAATTTTCTCAAGAAAGAAGTGCATTAGTGTATATCTGTGTGAGAAAAGCTTGATTTTATTCCTCTGATTGTACTGTTGTAAATGCATAGGTTGGTATGACAGAACAAGATAATCTGTGGACCTTGATACATTTTAATGAGATTGAAATGTGTTGTTTAGTCATTATTTTGTTATTTCACACAGCCTGGCTCCCCATCTCAAGCCCAGTCTTATATTGTTCAGCAGTCGCTCTTCAACAGCACAGCATCCAAGACAAAAGACCCCCCCCGTTATGAAGAGGCCATAAAACAGACCCGCAATATTCAGACATCTCACCGTGAGGTAGTTATTTGTACTTGTTCAGTCCTTGAAAGACATTCTACACTTTTTAGAACTATAAAAGTCATTGCTTAGAGTAGTTTTTCTTTGGTGTAAAGATTTTCTAATGTACTCCATTAATATTTCCTAAATGCAGGACTCCTCTTGTTCCTTTTGATTAAATTAACAGACACATAACTAGATTCACCAGCTGGTGAAACATACAGGTGGGATGATGCTGCTGTTACTGCTTAACAATAACTGCAGTTGTTTCAGACTGAAAGAAAGTGTGTTGATTCTTTCCAAAGTGAGGAAACTTGAGGAAAATGCGTGCATTTATGTGCATATAGGCAAACATATATATACTTGAGCACACGTTTCTTTGAAAGGAGGCTCTGTTTGGTGAGCTTGGTGATTAATCCAGCAGGCTGTATTGTTCATTTATCATATGTTCTTCATAGTGGAAGGAAGTTGTAAAGAAATCTAATGAACGCTTCTAACTTCGTTTGTTCTAGAACCATTCCAAAAGAGACAACTCTGACTTAGCATTGAGTGCTGTCTTTGTGGAGGGAAGCACTCAGAAGCACGGGTATCTAACTGCATTTCTTATGTTCTTGGCGTGTCTAAGACATGCTCACAATGAAGGCACGTATGACATCAGACATACTAGAGTGCCATTCCCCCTGGAGAAGCAGGTGTGGCAATCTTAAACAGCAATTAGATGCTTAGGTGCTTTAAGTTCTTTACTATGAGAGTGGTGAGGTGCTGTGGATGCCCCGTCCCTGGAGGTGTTCAAGGCCAGGTTGGATGGGACCCTGGGCAGCCTGGTCTGGTATTAAATGTGGAGGTTGGTGGCCCTGCATGTGGCAGGGGGCTGGAGATTCATGGTCCTTGAGGTCCCTTCCAATCCTGGCCATTCTGTGATTCTGTGCTTGCCTACAGGCAGTTGAATCCCTCCCTAACTCTTGAAAAAGATGTTTTGTGTAAACATGGAAACTTTGTTGTATTATTTATCCCCCCACATCTTCCTCTGACTTCTCCATGTATTTCCCTCATCTCAGTGGTTAGAATGTGTCATCAATGTCCAACTAATGGTAAAATAAAATGAAGATATATTGAACATATCAGGTGTTCTGTATATAGGTTTTACTTGTTTTTTTTTCTTCCAACAATTGTTAAAGAAACCCAGAGCTCTAAATTGTTTGGGCTTCTCAAGTTCCATTAACCTGGTAATTGAACTAAGCTTGATAAGTGACCACATCACTACCAGCCAGCAGCGCGTCTCCCCGCTGGCCCTTTTTCAGATCCCACATTTCCTGAAGACAAGCTGCTTTCACTCTCTGGAGTATAACCAATGTTTTAAAACACAGCTTTGGTTCTGAGACCTTCAAACAAGTCTCTACTTTGCCTAAGCTTGAGAGTGTCTATGGGACTTTGTCTGTCTTTTGCTTAAGGTTCAGGCATTCAGGAGATGAGTGTTTAAAACAGGTAAACAAAGAGTTAATTAACACTTATCTCTCCACTCTTAAAAAGAAAAACATGAATCTACAACCAGTGGAAAAAAATATATATATGCACACATCTTGTGTGGTGACTATTCACAAGTTGTCTCTGGAAGAAAGCAGGGGGTACAGCCTTGTAGTCCAGCTGCTCTTCCAAGTATTTTCCTGCTGCAGGAGTATAGCTATTTTCCTTATCCCCACTTTTCAATAAAACCTCTCTTTCTTTTCATATTTTTTTCCCAATACTTTGGACTCAAACCAATGGGACAGATTATAGATGTCTCTCCAAACTCTTATTTTCTAGACAGACAATTTCACATGAAGAATTTTAACCCTGATCATAGGTTAGTACCTTGCTACTATTCAGAGAAGCAAGGATCTCAGTCAGCTTAGGAATGTAACACTGCGTGAAAAAGAATAACACTTTTCTCATGTATCACAGATTTCCAGCGCACACAGCCAGCAGATGGATGATCTTTTTGATATTCTCATCAAAAGTGGAGGTAAGCCAAGAAGGAGCTGATGTGAGAATTAAAGCTGGTAATAAAAACAACATTGTAATCAAAGAAAGAATTAAAGTATTATTGAAAGCAGAACTCTGGAATTTAACATTTTTTGTTGTTCACAGAGTATCTGACACACTTAGTCTGATGTATGTCTTACTCCATTGAAGTTCATTGTAGGCACATCTTCAGAGTGAGTGGGCAAAAAAGGTACTTGTAAGCCTGAAGACATGTCACTGTCTTTTCTGAATTCGTGTTTGTTGTTTGTTTTGTTTTACTGTTGTTAATGCAGAGATTTCCCTTCCAATAAAGGAAGAACCATCTCCCATTTCTAAAATGAGACCAGTAACAGCCAACATCACTACAATGCCAGTAAATACAGTGATATCCCGCCCACCACCACAGATCCAAATGGCCCCTCCTCCTGTGTCCTTGGAACCAACAACCAGCTTGTCTATAAGTCTGGAAAACCAACTTGAAGCCCTCCTGGATGGAACTTTACCTTCAGGTAATGAAATTCCTCAATTGACAAGCAGTAACGAGGACAGAGAGTCGTTTTCTTTAATTGAAGACCTCCAGAATGATCTGCTTAATCACTCCAGCATTTTAGATCACTCCCATTCACCCATGGAAACGTCTGACCCCCAGTTTACCACTAATAGTTCTTGTCTATCTCTTGACCTTCCTGACACAAATTTAGACAATATGGAATGGCTGGACATCACAATGCCCAGCTCCTCATCTGGACTCACTCCTCTCAACTCTGCTGCCCCCAGCGTGTTCTCCACTGACTTCCTAGATACACAGGACCTACAGTTGCACTGGGATTAAGCTGTAGCCAATAAGAAAATGACCTGGAAATCTCTTTTTACTGTAGAGATCCTATTACACTATTCTGATTGCAGTTAAAATAAATTACAATAGAAATGTCTGTAAGATCAAATGCTTGAAGGTAATTCCTTATTGATGTCCTAGTTTACAACAGTGAATTACTCCATGCTCATGCCATTAATGCAGATCAGGGCTCTCTGAAAGCTGTATTTCACAAGTCAAGAAAGGATGATTGTACTTAGTGTTTCAAAGCACGACAAGGGAAATGCATCCCAAATATATAAGAAGGAAGTTATGTCTCTGATTTTTTAATGCTTACATGAACAACACAGCATGGCTCATCTTAGAGAAGAAAACATAGGAGAGATTTGAACTGTCTGTATTGACACAGCGAGCAAATGTTGTTTGAGGGAGGTTGAGATATCACTGCACTTCATTGTTCCTGTGGATAGCCTGAGCCAGGTTCAAATTGAATTGTGAGGGCAAAGGCAAGTAGAAACACTGGCTGGTTCAGTGAAATTTCATAAATCTAGACTTTTAATTTGTTTGAGTTGTTTTTATATTTTGGTTTTGTGGCTTTTAAAACTCTTCCCCATTCTTTGATCATGAGGGAAGAATTTAACTGCATCCAAAGGGATATTAAGCGTAACTGCAAGAAATCCACTGTAGCTAGGCCAAGTAATACTGAGAACACTGAATTTTCTATTAAATGCTCTGGATTTAATAGCTCGGTTTTAATGTGTATATCAGACAGTTATTCGTATACTCTTTTAAACTTTGTATGATTATTTTTGTGAACAGAGGGGAACAGTGCTCTGAAGTAATTACAGTAATGAAAATAGTATCTTAATTTGTCATTGAGGATATTTTTAGTTCAGTGAACACAGTATCTCAGCATCTTAGAACATTTTGAGGAAGCAGCAAAGTTTAAATGAGCTGTTATGCTCTATGATCCTGCAAACATCTATGCAGGAGCAGTGCCAGTGCCCCAGCAAAAGGTGTTTGTAGGATCGAGTTGCAGGGGACAATACTGACAGGACAGTGATCATTTCCTGAACAATACTGTCAGCTCTTGAACAACTCCGTCTGCCACTACACGACGTCAGGGAATCTAAACAGGCTCAGTAAGAATTCTAAACAGTACACACAGAAAACTATAAAAGGCAAACGATCAGGATATACTGTTCTGTGGTAAGAACAGATAACAGAATTAAACTCTTGCTGCACAATGCAGCGCGTGAAAAGTTTTAAAGCCATGAGTTGTTTCTCAGAGCCTGTTATGTAAAGTCAGGAAAAGCAAACAAAAAAATGCTACAGCATTAAGGAAGATACTCGGACATTCTACAGTAGTGTTTCCCATGATAGCTGTTAAATGTTGTTATGGAGGAGGCAGGCTGATAAACCAAATAGGAATTTTTCCACATAAGTGTGTTTCTAAATTACAACAAAAGAAAGCAGTCCCTTCTTTCTTGAACAGTGAAAAGGTGATATGTTTTCTAGTCTGAGAACTGATCTTATTTCAGAATTCCTTCCTCCGCCAACCTTCAAAAACAAAATCTGTTGGAACTAAATTAAAAATGGTGTGAAGCTTAAGTAGCAAAACAAAAAGTACCCATTCACCACTTAGCAACTTGAATCATGTTTGAAAAGTTAAAGAAATAATCATGTCAATATCAAATCAAATACTCTTGTCATAAAATGTTGTAGAATTATCTGTAAATTCCACATTTCCAGATATCAAGTGCAGAATTCCATTGGCTTCAGGTGAAATACTGGATTATATTATTGATTTGGGGTTTAAACTGGCATCATATCAGCTATCAGCACTTTAGATCGTTATCTACTTTCAGTAGTTTTACAGGTCAGGGTTTACTTAATCTGAAATCAAGAACAGAAGAACTGTCTATCAACATTTTCACAACAGAAGCTGAAAGACAATTCTTTATTCTTTCTTGCTGTGCCTCCTGTACTCGAGTACAACGTCGTGTGTGGACTGTCTGCCTTAAATGTTGATGCTCTACGACTCTTAAATAACACTGAGAACATTCAGTTTTTGCATTCCTTTTCATCGTATTATCTTGGGAGCTGATACTCTGAGATACAAAGTGCCCTCAGCTGTTACTGGAACAAGAATTAAGACTCCTGGTCTGACAGGAACAACTCTGAATGGAATTTATGTAGTCCTACAGTACCGTCAGCGTAGTGTGTGCTGCATCACACACTGAACCACAAACACGTGGTTACAATTACCCCTTCTGACCCTGCCTTCCGATTAAATAAGAGGCAAGTGAATTAATTGTTAGAGAATAAATTAACCTAGAACGACTGTACTGTCATTTTTGATATGCATGTAAATATGCTTAAACTGGCAAAGTCATCTTGCTACAAAACTATCCTCATTGGCAGTGTAGAATGTTAATTACTCCATAGGAATCTATGTGCAGAAATAAAACCAAACAGCTGAGATGTGTTGTCTGCAGTACAGTATGGCTTTCTGCTCTAAAAGTCTATTTGGGGAAAAACATAAAAAGAAAAAAAAAGTTAAGGGATCACTTTAGTTTTCAAAGTGCAGATATTCTGGTGTGGGGGATGTGTGATTACTTTTTTTGTACATTTGAGGGTTATCTGTATTAAACCTTATATATGATGGATTGCTACAGCCCTTGTACTGAAATGTGATTTATATTTGCCACCGTTACATACACAGTTATGGCAGAAATAGATTTTGCTTAGATTTGTGCGTGTGCATGTTTTGCATTGTCATTTTTCTTACACAGATACAACACATCTGAGAGATTTAGTCATGACTGCGCAGTTTGACTGTCCAGAACTGAATGTTTCTCATTAGAACAGTTGCAGAGGAAAGCCCTGGCAGTAGATTTGCCAGGCAGTGGCTGCAATATGCTAACAGAACATCCTACTGCAGCCGCGTTACTAAATTCTGACAGAGTAATTAGGAATACCATTTAACAGTGTGAAATTCAAAAGTTGGTGTTCACAATTCTAGACACGGAAGGAGCTCAGGTGTGTTTTACAGGGCTGGTATTAATCAAGAGGAGTCACATCCTGCATGTAGTAACCGGTATTTGTTAATGCACTTGTGGTGCCATACAGCATTATGTAAGACAAGTAAGTTTACAGGCAAATTTTATTCAGTGTTACAAACAGTTAGCAAGTCATTGTCATAAACTTAGCAGTTGTATCTTTAAAAAAAAACCATCCGTTTGTTCAACTGCTCTTTACAGAATTGTAGCTTCTAATCCAGCAATGAGAGCCTTGCAAAACCAGCCCATTAAAAAGCTGAGGCAACATTAGAAGCAATCACAGTTTAATACAGACATTTCTTTTCAAGGCATCTCTAAATTGACTAGCAGGAGTTATCTTCAAGGAAGCAAATAATCAAAGCAGATGTTTCAATATTAAACTTCTCTGTTACGTAATCTTAAACATTCTGATGCCTGAAAAGCATAGGCACCATAGCTGGAAACCAGGCACAAGCTGCTGAACTGTTCTCAAGGCAGAGAAAATGCAGTCAAAGAATATAATTAACTGGAAGGACATTATGTAAAGAAAACACAGTAAAGCTCACTGATGTATACAGTCATTTGGATGGCATCTTCAGTGTATTATAAGTTTAAAGCAAATTACATTAAAACTGGAAAAAAATATTCTTCCACTCTATATCTACTGAATATTTTGTTAAATTTTTTTTGTTGTGGCCTATTAAATTGCTTTCTGATGATTTCTAGGCCATAATAGAGGTTTTCTTTTGAGAGAGACATGGAACTGAGTTGCACATAGTATATATGTGGCCAATAAGGAGCATCCTTTAAAATCTGAACCTGAAATAATCTCAAGTATTCCTTCTATTGTGATGAATAACATGCAGAAAAGAGACACCTGTGTCATTCTGTAGTGTCTGAATATATAGACTTTTAGGTTCAGAATGCATAAATACATATGTAGAATTCTAGCCAAAAAAAAAAGCTATTCAAGCTCTGAGAGTGAAATCTCAGTAAAAAGCAGGGAATGGTTAACAACTATACAATCACACTATTTTTATAGAAAGTACAGCTCAGATATTCAAAAACAGCCTCAAATAAATTATAGTAATATAAAAATGTAAAAAGGAACCAAAGCATTGCCATTTGTATTGCCAAAGAAGGCACTTTGTACTTTGAAGCATAGGAAAGTAAATCCCCAGAAGAATTACCCATACTTTTTTAAAATTAAGGATGTAGATATTTTCAAAGCAGATTTTGATGTTTAAGAGGACAGATTTGTTTTGTTGATTGAGAAATTTGTATTAGTAGCACAGGCTTTTTTCCAGATATTTCTTCCACAGTACTGCTTGCAGTAGAAATGACGCTAACCTCGTAGGTGTTGCTCTTCTTATTTTCATAGCCATTACTATGTCTTAGCATCTCATTTCGTGAAAAGAAGAAGATGGACACCTCTTCCTAGGGCCCTCTTCATTTAAGCACTACTTTACTAAATGCAAATTATGGCAATCAGGGCGTCCGTTTATGTTTTGCCTTTCTATAAGAAACCATGATGCCTTTGTATTTGTTGTTTGCAGTCCTAAAATCAATTCCATACGTTTGAATGCCATATGTTTTGCACATTGTACTGTATATATATTAAGGCATATTGTATTTTTATATGTGTAGTACATTTATCAGATATTTTGTACATAGTGGCAATATTGTAGCTACTGAGGAAATGTTTGATATTTCAGCATTTTTGCTAAGTGTCTCAAATAAAAAAAAGGAAAACAGTTAAATTGTTTGCTTTTACTTATTAAAAATGAGAAATGCATTTAATAACAAGCTAAAATTCTGGATTGTATGAATCAGAAATATTTGGGCAACGTTATCAAGTACCTTTCCTGCAAAAAGGAACAAGAATGATACAAGGGCTTAGACAAACTCCAAAAGAATGGTGGTTTTTCTTCAGAATCAGAGAGAACAGAACATGTTTAACAATGAAGAACTCCTGAACTCCCAACGTTTCGGCTTACTGGGTTTTGTTAGTTTAATTCCTTTGCTTTTATTCTTGTCTCAAGAAATTGAGAACCCTGACATAGGTACTCTGATGTATAGAGGCACTGGACTACCTTAGTATCAGCCAGAACAAAAGCATGGTGCAGCATTTTCCTTTGCTTTCAGTAAGGTACTTCTGTCATAAAAAGAGAAGCCAAAGGTATTGCAGGAGTTCTGATCTGTGCAACAGGCACACGAGGCACACGCGATGCTCTTCAGTAGAATCGAAACAGCAGCTTCAGAAGAATTAAACCAATTGCAAACAGTTACCTTGCATATGGCTCATGAACCCTGCAGACCTTACTTCACAATGAGATCTTTTTTTCATTACGTGCAGCTGCTAACGTTCACCATACCCCAAAACTCATCTGCCTCCTGGTTCATTAAAGAACAAGTTGGACAAATCTATCCTATTCATTCTTGATTTTCCTAAGTTCTTTGAAAGTTTTCAAGATGTGCTGGATTGCTGGGTTTCATATTTGCATTTTGTATTCTGCTCAGCTTGTTTTGAAGCAAACACCTGCATGCACTTCTTTGGGAGAAAGAACAACGAGCTGTTCAGTGTGCACAAGATTCTTTCTGTCATGAAGCTGCTTCATTTAAGCATTTACTATGATACTTTCTCACATGGAGGCAACCTCCATACTTGATCACCAACCACTTCCTCATTAAAGTCTGTGCGACGCTGATGACCTCAGAATTTGGAAATGTGTTACAAAATCAAATTATTATTTAAGTACCCATAAAACTGAACAGTATGCCCTGTAAATTTGCTAAAATACTTTTTCTGTATGAATTTAATCCATTATAAAAGTCTGTAGGCTATATGTGCTATCAACTTACCTTCAGATACCATGCTTCAAACACAAACAGTGGAAAACCAGTGCAGCACTTTTTCACTATGCATTTGTACATTACAGCATTTATAGTCACAGTGTGTCAGTAATATATCTCTCATTGGGTCCCAACTTGCAATTCTGTGTTTTAATAATTTTACACAGACCTAAAAATAAACATGCACTCCTCCCTATGGGAATTGCTGAGTCACTGCCCTAAGCAATAATTGAGCACCTGGGGAAGGACGCAGCCCTGGGAGCACAGGTGGCAGCAATTCCAAAAACCCGGTTCCAGCCCTCCCTGCCCTCATTAAAGGGCTGGCTGCCACAAGGGAAAGGTTTCTATCTGGAGATCCCTCCTTGTGGAGTGTTTGGTGAGCCCCAGGCCTTGGGACAGGTGAGCAAATCTTTGTTGAACTGGGTGGTGACCAGCAGCCTTTTTTGGTAATTCAGAACTGGTTCTCTGCTCTCACCTCTCCCTACACCCTCCAACTGTGTTCACATTAACATGATTGGGTAAACACCAAGACAAGGGTGGATAAGGCTTGAGATGATGCTGAATGAACTTGTCCACAAGCTATAAACCCTGGCTTTCAATAAAAACTCTACATGTTAACCATGCTCTAAAAGCAGCTATCGTGACATGCATCTTTATAAATGCTATCTACTCCTGCCTATTAGCTAACTGCTTGTTACACAACTGTTGCTAAGGAGTGTTGGATTTCTTAGAACATTTGCACCATCTCAAGTCAGGCTTCTCCTCGATAGCAGAGAAGTCCCTGTTTCTCCACCCCTGCAGTACACTCTGCAGCCCCACTAACAGCTTTTTAAAAGAGAATCAAGGTAGCAAACTAGAGGAACACCTATCACCCACAGGGTTTGAGGTCTTTTTTTTCCTCTGCTTACCTATAAACTACCTGATGATGAGGCTCCAGTCTCCTCTGCAGAACAAGGACTGCTGTTCCATTCTGCCATAGCACCACATCAATTCTGAGTCCCTCCAAGAAACCTGTGTTAATTAAAAGTGAAGAGTGAATGTTCTCTCATAAAGCTAGGACAAAGTCTCAGCACCACTAACTGATGGCTGAGGAGCACACCAGCAGCCTCACAGCATCTTCACCAATACAGAATTTGTGTAATTGTGTAACTGTATGAATACGTATCTTGTCAAGAGCTGGGATGATTTTTAGGCAGGCCTAGTCTTGCACATTTAAACACAACAAAGACCTCTCCTAAGGCAGCAACAGCTCCAACTCATAAGAATGACACTTAGGAAGGAAAAAAAATGCCAATTTTCTCCTTTTGGCAAAGTCCCATTATCTTTTCAGTGCCAAAGTCTTGAAGACTTTCCTTTAGTAATTTGGGTAGTGTTTTAAAGCAGGTTCTGTCAGAAAAGCACACAACATAATGAAGACTTGGGATAAAGAATGAGGGTTTTTAGAAAGAGTTCAAACAAGGGCAATGACCACCATAAAATACACTCTCAAAACTGCAGAGTGATTCAGGCTTTTTTTCCCTGTTCTAACAAGGTAGCCACAAGTAAGGAAACATGAGATGATGCTCATCACTGACGAGATTCTATATCAAAATGTTCAGAAATGCTGCAACAGCGTATTGAGAGAAACCCTTCCAAATACGTGTTACCACACAAACATGACCAGAAACCATTTCCACGAGAAGCCTTCCAAAATTAATCAGAATATTCTCTACCATAAAGATATCACGACAGCCCAAGTAACCGACAACAGACTGTAGTAAGTAGCCAAGAACCCATCCTTTGCCAAGTAATTTCACCTTAATTCCTCATAGCTATAAACTGGAACACGAAAAATTTAGTCGAAAAAAAAAAAAAAAAAAAAAGTGAGTCAGATAGAAGTCATATAATATGGCATGAGTGAGGAATCAGAAATCTCTGATCTGACAGATCAGAAGTGTGTACAAGTCCTCCCCATTAATCCCTGACGTGAGCGGGTCCGTCTCAGCAATCCCCTTTAAGGTAATTCTGACAACATCTCTAGGATGTCTTTCTCACAGTCCCCTGCCAAAGAGAATGAAGTGCCCAGGGAACCCAGGAGGTGAAGCACCAATGCAGGAATGCTATGTCAGTGCTCTGCTCCCAAGGACTATCTACTCATACAAACAGAGATCTCGCTAGGTTGCTTACAACCTGGCTTGGTCAAGGGTAAGAAATACATGGCCTGCATTTTGCACTAACTCCCCTCATAATTGCCAAGGTGCTCTCAGCAATGCTGTCACTCATTCTAGAATGAGACAGGAGGTGAAATCTATGCCTGTCTGTACATCCTGCCACTGCTGAAAGGCTGCCCACAACGGAGGGGTCCCAGAATAACATTTGGGATCCAGGTTAACCACATCGAGGACCAGTCCAGGCTCAACTCCTGCTTCACCTCTGTTCACCAGATTTCTGACCAGCTTTTCATCCCAGATAAAAATGCAGCAACAGCACGGGCCATGCCCGAGGTTTTGGAAGCTCTACCATCCTGGCCATCTTTAAAGAAGCCATCTAAAGGAAAGAGAGCAGGAACTAACAAATATTTCTTCTTAATCTACGCAGAAGCTTGTTATGATTTCATCTTGAAGGTCCCATTTCCCTGCACATTTACAGAAGAATTTCAGCATTAGAAGTTGCTTTACAGTTTAATACTATTTCTGATGCCATCTGAATAAATTTTCAAGAATGCAGTGTATCTGATGTAACATACGTGAATTCCAGCTATCATTCAAGTATTCCTCTTGGCTTCCTCCTGCCACGAGATCACAACTCTGTCACAAAGTTAGGAAACACCAATAAATCAAACACAGATGGGAGCTGCTCAGGAACCGTGACAACAAATCGCAACCGGCAAATACAGCACATACAAGAAAATGTTCTAATAAGCCAGGAGACCAGAAACGGCAGACCACAGCCAAACACCATCTCTCCTTCCTCAGCTAAGATCACCGGTCCTGTCACAGAAGCAGCCGGCGCAAGGGCCGAGCGAGACGAACCGCGCTTCTCTCGGCGCAGCCCGACGCGCTGCGGCTGCGGGGCGCCACGTGGGGCGAGCAGCAGCAGAGCGGGCGGACAGATAAACTGCAGCCGGCGCTGGGGCTGCTCAGGCACCCGCCGGGGCCGCAAAAACAGCCCGAGGCAGCTCCGGGACGGCCAACCGCGGCTCCGTTCGGTTCAGACAAACCTCGCTGCAGGCAGAGCTCGTTCAGACCGCTCCGTTTGCAGAAATACCAGCACGCAGAGCCATCCCGGAGGCGCTGACGCGTCTCTCGGTAACCAGCCTTTGTTCACGCAGCCGGCACGCCGCCCCTCGGCACAGCGGCGCGAGGCCACATCGGATCAGCGCCCCGCGCCCCCCTGTCGCCTCAGCGACCCGCCCTGGCTCTTTGCCTCAGCGGCACCGGCCGCCTCAGGGCGGATCCCAGCACCAGCATCCCGCCCGGAGCGAAAAGAGCGCAGCTGAGGAACGCGGTTCTCTCCCCTTTCTCGCAGCACCGAGGCATTACGCAGAACGAGCGCCGGGCGGCGGGACTGTGTTTTTACAACGCGAACGCCGTTCGGCATTTAACGTGTACTTACCGCAATGTTTGCACTCCCGCTCCGTTTCTGGAAGGACGCGCGTTTTCTTCCCGCTTTCTCTTCCTTCTCCCTGAGCTGTTCCTCTGTCCCAGGGAAGACCGCTGCAGTCACGGCTCTAAGCACACGAGGGCGGCCTCTCGGCGGAGGAACGCCAGGCCGCGCATAGGCGGCGCGCGCGGCTGAACGGCGCCGCCTGAGGGAGCAACGGCCGCGCGCGCGCCCCACGGCCGCAGGTGCTGACGCGCGCGCACGACCAGGGCCGCGGAGCAGCGGGAGCGGCGCCAGCGATAGAAGGGCGTCGGGGGCACCGTTAATGCGGGCGCGGTGGCCAAGTGGTAAGGCGTCGGTCTCGTAAACCGAAGATCACGGGTTCGAACCCCGTCCGTGCCTCGGCGGGTCCGCGCCGGAAGGGATTTCTGTGCTGATCCCTTTTTAGGGGACGGCGGAGCCGCCGAGACGGGACGAACCCGTCAGGAGCGCTGCGGGTGGTCGGGCCGGCTGAGCCCGGGGCGCTGCGGGGGGTCGGGGCGCTCCCCGAGCGGCAGTAAGGGCGGCGCGGCTCGCGCGCGCCTTCGTCCTCGCAGCGCCGTCTGGAATCGCGGCTGCGCGGGGAAACGGGCTGCGCTGCGGGGTTTGGTGTCAGCCCCGCGCTGAGGATGCCGTCGGTACTCGAGCTGCGTTCGGACTTGCCGAAGGGCAGTAACCGTTCATTTTGCCTTTGGCTTTTTTTTTCTTTGAGCAGATCTACTGTCAGGAAAACGACCGGACCGTACGAACGACTCCCGTCCGTTGCACCGCCGGTTCCCACGAGGACACAAGGATGCTCCGCGGCGCTCCGCGCTCCCCTGGGGAAGGAGGACGGAGAACGGGAGGCGGGAATTTGGGGCGGTTTCAGCACGCGCGGCGAGCGGGATCGCAGCCCGGGCCGCTCCGCGCTGCCGTCTGCCGGCTCGAACGTCTCCAGCCGAGGACACGAAGCGCGGGGCGGCCTCGGGGTTCTCAAAGCGAAACCGGAGAATCCGAGCGGAGGAGCCGCCCCGGCAGCGCTCGGGCTGTGCCGATTCCCCACGGAACCGCACGTGTCCGTAACGGGTTTGATTAAACGAGTTTATCAAATATGAAACAAAGCCGGAGCCCGTTGTTCTTGTTGCATTCGGAACGGGGGCGGAGGGCGCTTTGCCCGTCACAGTGACACGGAGGAACGACGAGGAGTTCACGTGGCTGAGGGGAATTTAATTACGGGAGATCAGCCTGTGGGAGTCACACGAATTGAAATCCATTACTCTCCACAAAAGCCAGCTACTGCATTTTCTGTAGCAACGTTTGCTATTCTTGGCTAAATAACGCTTTGTTAGGAAAGCACTGAGATCTTTACAGAATTAGTAGCGTGCAGCGGCACGTTTGCGCTTTGCGAGCATTAATTACGCTTCTGCTTCCTATGAAGAGTTGGCGCAGCTTTGTGCTGGCCGCCCCGATGGGAGTAAAGCACTGCTGCGGAGCCCGGCCGGGAGCGAAGCGGTGCCGCTGATCGCCCCTCGGCAAAAGCTGACTCGGGACGGCCCGTGAGCGACTCGTGCGCGCGGCCACGGCAGGAAGGATTGGCGGCGGCGCGGCTGGGCGGGCGGGACCGGCCGGCTGGGAGAGCGGCGCTCCGCGGAGCTGCCGTGCCCGTCCCCCCCCGTCCGCCCCCGTCCGCCCCGCTTCGTGCGCTGTGTGCGCGGGGCGGACACGGGAAACAGCACGGCGACAGACGTCCGTGAACGCGGGTAAAAATGAGGACGGGGGTTACTGATTAGCTCGCTGCCCCTATAAAGCTCCTAGATCTGATCGGAGAAAGGCGAGTTACGTGTTTTACCGTTCTTCCTTTTTGAACCATTATCCGATCAAAGAAGCACGAAAAGCGCTTTATCGCTCACTTGATTTTTTTTCTCCTGCGCTGGGAGCCCTCTGCAGGAAGCGAAGCTGAATGTCACAAATCTGCCCTTCCTGACGTCTCCCGAATTTCTAGGAATGCCCCTTCCCCGTTACTATATTTGGAGGTAGTTTCTAAGAAGAAAAAGCGGTTTTCAGACGGTCGCGGCCCCGATGCGGGAGGGCGGTGCGGGGCGGCGCAGCCTTTGTGGCAGCAGTGCGGGAAGGAGCGGAGCGGAGCCTTTGTGGCAGCGGGCGGTGCGGCTGCTCCGCTCATTTCCCGGTGCCGGATTTTTTTTTTCCCCTCCTGCACTTTATTCTTTTTTAAAGGAAAAGGAGCTCAGGAAAAAAAAAAAAA